>NC_058134.1:159596951-159816773 GCF_016433145.1 Gracilinanus agilis | reverse complement strand
ATGCCATGCTTTGAGAGCTGAGGTATTTTTTAAGGTTGCTTATGCACAATTTGCCATTCTTTGAATTTAAATGGAACATTGTTTGCCATATTTTTTAATGAATCGCTACATCTCAAATTGAAGTGTGGAACTGTGGTACTTATCCTCAGACACCCAGAAAATTAAAGTAAAGCTGAGAAGAGGACCTGACTTTTATCAAACACTGATATATCCATAAGACTACCTAAAGGCCTTGGAGGTCCATAAAAAGAAAAATTCCTTTACATTATGAGATGAGAGTGTTTCTATGGCAGGAAGCAGGGAAATGAGGGGCATGATTTTGATGAGGAGGTTATAATATCATCTTGCTCACTACAACTCATCTTAAACCTTTAAAGAACGATAACATGATATTGATAAAAAGTACTGGATTTAGAGTCAAAGGACCTGGATTCAAATCTGCCTTTGATACTTCCTATGTGGCAATGGGCAAATCTCTTCACCTGGTCAGGTCTCTTTCCTCTTCTATAGACACAGAAAGCTGATTAGATGATGTCAAATATCCTTTCCAATTTCAAATATCAGGCTTCTACTTGAAAAGTTTCTATCCTCAAAGGGAGTAAACTAATAAAATATTAATATGTTAGTCAGCCCATAGGCAAGCAAGTTCATGAAGACTCACACCAAGTAATCAACATTCTGATAGAAACATCTAGGCTGACTGAGTCTACAAACTTGTCGAGAAATTCTCCTTATACAATTGGAATTGCCAATCTAGATCCCTGAAGAGTGTTCCTACACTGTATGTTCCCTATATTAATGATGGTAGTTAGGTGGTACAATGAATGGAATTCTGGGCCTTGAGTCAGGAATAGGAGTACAAATCTGGCCTTTACTAGCTGCTGAACCCTGGGCAAGTCACTCAACTACTATTTGTCTCAGTTTCCTCAGCTATAAAATGGTTATAATAATAGCAACTACTTCACAATGAGAAGAGAATGAAACAAGAAAACATAGTATCCATTCCATAATACAAGGGCTAGGAGCATAGAGCCCTTGGGAACTAAAAAATTATAAAATAATTTTGGCTCTCCCTTTATAAGAGAAAGCTGAATATTTTTCCTTTTTGTATATTATATGCATTGATGAATTACTAAACCTTTTAAAGAGTCTCTACCTTTCTATCTAGTCTCTGTGTGTCATCTTCAGGCTTTTGCATTCTTTAGCACAAACTTTAGTTTTTTATTAACTTTAAAAAAGAATCATGTATATGTATGGTATTAAAAGATAAACTATGTTGATACTATACAATTCTACACATACGCATTTCTGAATTTCTATTTTTTTTCTGAGTCATCTGCTGGCCTTAGCATGTTATCTGCGGCTTCGACAAAACTCCCCCCCAAAAAAATCTCTATTCACTTTTTTATTCCAAGCCACAATGTATGGAAACCTCATTGGGGAAACTCAAGTTATGGAAGAGGTTTCTGTATTTGAAAAGCAGTTTGCACAGTGTCTGAGAAAAGTACACTCTATAAATGCTTATTCTCTTCCCTTCCCTTGACAAAATCACAGAGACCTGCAGCAATACCCTGCCAGCTGGACAGACACAGACACAGACACAGACATAGACAGAGAGACAGAGCAAAAGTGAGAACAATAAATGGAAACTGGCTTTGGAAAGTTAAGTCAGGGAAAGATTTATAAGCCAAAAGGGGGGTTTAGGGGTCCAACGATTCTTAAATTAACTCTGAGTGAGATGACAGGTTTGAAAACTGACAGTTATTTTCCCAAGCACATTTCAAAATATGACAATATGACAATGTAAACTGATCCTAATCTGGGAAGGCATATCATTAAGGATATAACAATTTGAATGTCTCTGTTCTATGTTTTATTTTCATTGTTATACTCATTTCCATCATCCCTATGCACCTTAGACATTGTTTCTTTTTGAGTTCTTTTGGCTTGGCAAGAATAAAACATATAACCTGGTAGCCAATTGGCTAGAAATAAGGCTTTCCCAATGTTGCTAGACCAGAGGCTTAAAAGAATAGATGTTCTATCTGTGAGGAACCTAAATTTGAAGTCTTTTTTCATCTTGCTAAGTCCTGGAAGAGCTAGACCTCCTCCTTTAAGACAGTTACTCATATGACATGATGAAATATTGGAGGAAGGCTGTGGATGGGGAATCATTTTAACATGTTAGAACTTTTTGGAAAAAGAAAATATTTTCTGCAGTGCACAAAGGATTGTAGTGATTGTACTGCATCTGAAATAATTGGATATTTTATCAGAATTACTAGACAGTCTTTCTTCCTCTAAGTTTTAAAACTTGAAAGAATGACAAAATTAAATACATGTTCCAATTTGCTATATCAAAAGATACGTCTGATGAAAACATTAAATAAAAGTCTTATCTCTCCACTCAAAAAAAGTTCCCTTGACTGCTTCATGACCATAATCTGCGTTATAGACTCAACTTTCTCTCTTGTAAAAGCTAATCATGATAATGGATTTACAAATTAGAAAAGATGCTTTCATGAGTTTGCTTCTTTGTCAGATGCTGATTTTTCTATAAATTAGTCCTGCCCCCAGCTATCTATCCAGCACTTTTTTCCACTATAAGGTCTAAGTGAGGATATAAATGAAGGAGATTAGGTAGCCATGTACATTCTCATCCATGTCTATGTAAAATATGAAGTGTTTTTAAAGTGATAACTGTCAATACATCTTCTCTTTTTTTTACCTAATTCCTATGCCCTTGAATGTTATCTTCTTTTAGATACCATGAAAATGATAAGAGTTATAGTGGTAGACCTATGAAATGCTACAACCATTCTGGAAAGTAATTTGGAATTATAGTAAAAGGGTGTATATATATATATATATATATATATATATATATATATGTGTGTGTGTGTGTGTATATACACACATATATATGTGTATATATAGGGTGTATATGTATATATATATACACATACATATACATATGTTTATATATGAATGATACTAAAAAGTTTATCAATATCAATATACTTAAATATAGAGCTCTGAATGTAAGGTTTCAAATAAAAGTAAAAAATGAAAAGGCCCTGTATTTACCCAAATATTCATAACAATATTTTCTAACCATTAAAGAATCATAGAATTTAAGTATTTCTTTGTGTAATTCCATATTTCAATGCATTTTTCAGCATTTCGTCATCCAAAAGGATTTCTGGGTCTCTGAGTTTTTTTAGTTCTTGATTCTCTAAATATAATCATTCTATTTGTATGCATGTAAACATATACATGTATATATCTCTGTGTCCACTACTGATATGCACATACACATACCCAGTGTTATTTTTATCTTCTATCTCCTGATTTGATAAGGTGAAGGAAAAAAGTAATTATATCCACCTCCATTACATTTACAATAACAGTAATGGATGAAGGTGAAAAAAAGCTAAAAATTAAACTGAAATGATCATTTTAGATTTTCAACTTAGACATTTTGATCTGATCATAGAGGTTTATGAGTTTGACGCCCATGTTTTCCAAATTCATGCTATAACTTTCAGCTAGAGTTTTATAGACAGTAATTATTTCTCCTTATTATTGCAAGGCCATTAAGTGGTATGGAATAGCTTCCAGTAAATAGTTTCATTCAAGTTGTAGTACCTCTACTAACAGCAATGATATAATAAATAGGTATGATTCTCCTAAATGTGGAGCATAGGTAGTTCTCTTTCAGGGGTTTTTGGTTTATTTGCTTGCTTGCTTGTTTGTTTTTGCTGCCATATAAACTATACCTCTAGAATACTTTACTAGCCATCTTAAACCCTGACTGGCATAATCTGAATGTGGATATGTCTGGTATCCCTAATTATTAGTGCCTGGGTCAATTTCAAAGTGCTTTGTGCCAATATCCCAAGCTGGCTATAGCACCTAGAAGGGTGTGCCCAGTTCAGAGTGTGCATACAAAGAGTATTTTCAATGCTTTTCATGATACTTTTGCTTAGAGCAGAAATGGCATGATGACCTACAGTGAATAGGTGCCCATTATGTCCTAAGACAGTCCTACCAACTTTTGAATAATTCATTTTGGGGATTTTTTTCTTATATTGAGTACAAATTAGTCTCTTGACAATTTCAAGCCATTGTTCCTTCCTATTTCTATTCTCTGGGGACATGTAGATCTATTTCCTCCTATACCTGGCAGCCTTTTGAATATTTAAATATTTTTAAGGCAGCTACCATGAATTTTGTCCCTAAAAGTCAATTGTACAAGTTAATCATTTCTAGTTTTGACACTTATAAGTCATAATCTCAAAGAGTTTTTCCATTCTGGCCACTTTCCCTTGAATAATCTTTAGCTTATTACTGTCATTCCCTAAAATGTAGTATCCACAACTGAACACAATACTTCAGTACCTGACCAGGGGAGAATACAGAAGTTAATTATCACCATCCTACTCTTGCATACTATTCTCCACTAAAAGTAAAAAAATGAACAGATTAAATTTTCAGGTTCCTATACAACACTGCTGACTGAGTTTGAGTTTTAAGGAACAAAGATTTCCATAATTTTTAAAGAACTACTGTCTATCCAAAGATCTCCTGTTTTGTATTACTGAAATTGATTTTTGAACCCAAGCATATGATGTGACATTTACTCATATTAAATGCCATTTTGTTAGATTTGGTCACATGTTTAAACTTGTAAAGATCTTTGGTTCTGGGGGTAGCTAGATAGTATAGTGGATCGAATCCCAGGTATAGAATCTGGAAGCCCTGGATTCAAACTAGCCCTAAATACTTCCTAGCTATGTGTGACCCAGGGCAAGTGACTTAACCCCACTTTGTGTAGACTTTGCCCTTCTGTCCTAGAGTTGTTACTAGAACAGAAAGTAAGAATTTTTTAAGAATCTTTGATCCTAATTCTGTGTTTCAAAGTGTTAACAATCCCAGCAAATCAGATATTATTTCATCTCTATCTTTTTTCCAAGTTTTTGTTAAGCATGTTCAAGAGCATAGAGGTAAATATATAGCCTTGGAGGATCACTATATGTTTACTTCCAAATTGATATTGAACAGTTAATTTTTAATTACTCACTCTGATAGCCACTAATTAAATCCTCTTTAGCAGGGCTCATGATCCTTCACTCTGCTACATGGCTAAAGGTGGGGAATTCAGAACAGAATTAAGAGGAAATATTCTGTATTCAAAATCAATAGCTTTTGTTGGAAAATAGTTTTGTTAAATATGATTTCTTGTGATAAATTTTAAAATAAGGTCAATGACATTCTAACTAGCTCTCTGGATTGGAGAATGGTTTAGAACCAGGAAGACCTAGGTACATACATTCTTGTTTCAAGGGACCCATAATCTTTTCCTGTTTCATTATAAATCTAAAGTAATAGTAGTTATTCCAATTCTTCAAGGCTATTTGCATTGCTAAAATATATTGTACTCATTGAAAAGACAACTGACCTAGAAAACAGATCTAGGAGAGACAATTTAAGAATCATTGGTCTACCTGAAAACCTTGGGAAAAAAAAAACAGAAGCCTTGACATCATATTAGAAGAAATTATCCAAGAGAACTGGCCAGATATTCTTGAAAGAGAAAGCAAAGTAGATGTTGAAAGAGTCCATACATCACCCTTTACATTAACTCCTCAAAAGACAACCCCCAGGAATGTAATTGCCAAATTCAAGAACTTCCAAACCAACAAGAAAATATTGTAAGAAGCCAGAAAGAGACAATTTAGATATCAAGGATTGCCAGTTAGGATTACACAGAATCTGGCAGCCTCCACACAAAAGTATGGCAAGCCTTGGAATATGATATTCAGAAAGGAAAGAGAATTTGGTCTACTACCAAGGATCACCTACCCATCAACACTGACTACATAATTCCAGGGGAAAGTATGGGCATTTAACAAAATAGAAGATTTCCAAATATTCCTAAAGAAAAGACCAGAACTAAATGGAAATTTTGGTGTCCTAATTCAAAATTCAAGAGGAACATGAGAAGGGAAACAAGAAAGAGGGGGAGAAATTTTTTTAAGTTTCAGTAAGGTCAAGATGTTTATATTCTTATATGGAAAAATGATATTTATAACTCTCAAAAATTTTTTCACTATCATAGTAGATAGAAGAATTATTCATAGGCAGAGATTGGGGTATTAAGTGGTTTAAGATGATAGGTTTAAAAAAGGTGGGGGGAAATAGAAGATGGCACCAAGGGAAACTTGAAGGAAGAAGAAAATAGGATAAATTATACCACATAAAGAGGTGAATGAGAGGGGGAGGGTAAGAATACTATTATAAGAAGGAGAGGAAGAAAGTTGTAATAGGTAATACTTAAAACTTAATCTCAGTGGAATCAATTCTGAGAGTGAAGAGCAGCTAGATCCATTGGGTATGAAATTCTATCTTACCCTGCAAGGAAGATGAGAGGGAAAAAATAAACAAAGGGGAGAGGGAAGCAAGGCGTATCAAAAGGGAGGGAAAGAGAGGGGGGAGGAAATTTAATAGACCTTAAAGAAGAATAAGAGGGGAATAAGAAGGGAGGGGGTGGAAAGGAAAGTAAAATAAGGGTGGGGAATAGACGGACTGATTAAAAGCAGAATACTGATGTCAAAAGAAATAGTGAAAAAAGAAAGTGCAGGACTAGGGGAGGAAGTCAAAACAATGGGGAATACATAGGTGGTAATCATAACTCTGAATGTCAATGGGATGAACTCACTCATAAAACAGAAGCAAATAGCAGAGTGGTTTAGAAACTAAAATCCTACCATATCATATCTATGAGAAACACATATGAGGCAAGAAGACACACACAGGGTAAAGGTATGAGGCTGGAGCAAAATCTATTGGACATCAACTGAGAAGAAAAAGGCAGGAGTTGCAATCATGATATCTAACAAAGAAAAAGTAAAAATAGATCCAATTAAAAGAGATAGGGAAGGTAATTGCATCCTGATAAAAGGTAGTATAGACAATGAAGAAATGGCAGTACTCAACATGTATGCACCAAATGGTATAGCATCCAGATTTTTAAAGGAGAAACTATTGGAGCTTAAGAACAAAGTAGATAGTAAAAATATACTAGTGGGAGACTTAACCTTTCTCTATAAGATCTAGATAAATCAAACAAAAAAATAAAGAAGAAAGAAGAAATGTGAATGAAATTTTTAAAAAATTAGAGTTAAAAGATATATGGAGAAAAATAAATAAGGACAAAAAGAAATACACCTTCTTTTCAGCAGCACTTGGTACATTCACAAAGGTTGATCATTTATTAGGGCATAAAAATATTGCAAACAAATGCAAAAAAGCAGTAGTAATAAATGAAAACTTTTTGGATCATAATGCAATAAAATTATAATTAGCAAGTGTACATGGAGTAGCAAATCAATAATTAATTGGAAATTAAATAATATGATTCTCTGAAATTGGTTGAACAACAAATTATAGAAAATTTTATTGAAAAGAATGACAATGAAGAGATATCATATCAAAATCTATGGGATTTATCCACAGCAGTGATCAGGGGGAAATTTATATCCCTGAGTGCATATATCAACAAATCAGAGAGGGAAGAGGTCAATGAATTGTGTTTGCAACTTTAAAAAATTAGAAAAAGAACAAATTAAAAATCCCTGCATAAAAACTAAATTGGAAATCCTAAAAATCAAAGGAGAAATTAATAAAATTGAAAGTAAAAGAACTATTGAATTAATAAATAAGACTAGAAAGTAGTATTTTGAAAAAACAAAATAGATAAACTACTATTTAATGTAATAAAAAAAGGAAAGAAGAAAACCAAATTAAAAGTATCAAAGATGAAAAGGGCAATCTCATCTCTAATGAAGAGGAAATGAAGTTAATTATTAAGAACTATTTTGCCCAATTATGTGGCAATAAATATGGCAATCTATGTGATATGGACGATTATTTAGAAAAATGTAAATTTCCTAGAATATCAGAAGAGGAAACAGGAAACTCAAATAATTTCATATCAGTAAAAGAAATTGGACAAGCCATCAAACAACTTCCTAATAAAAAAATCTCCAGGGCCAGATAAGTCACAGGTGAATTCTATAAAGCATTTAAAGAAAAACTAATCACACTACTATACAAACTATTTGACAAAATAAGCAAAAAAGGACTTTTACAAAATTCCTTTTATGACACAAATATGGTATTGATTCCAAAGCCAGGAAGACCAAAAAGAGAAAAAGAAAACTATAGACCAATGATTCCCAAATTGGGTGCTACAGCCCCCTGGTGGGTGCTGCAGGGATCCAGGGGCACAGTGATGGCCACACTTTTTTTGTATTACATTCTATTCTGAGTTCAATAAATAGTTTCATAATTTCCAGGGGGCACTAAGTAATATTTTTTCTGGAAATGGGGCAATAGGCCAAAAAAGTTTGGGAACCACTGCTATAAACCAGTCTCCTTAATGAACATTGATGAAAACATCTTAAATAGAATACTAGCAAAAAGACTCCTGCAACTGATCACGAGGATTATTCACTATAATCAGGTGGTATTTATACCAGGAATGCAAGGATGGTTTCATATTAGGAAAACCATCCACGTAATTGACCATATGTAAAAATTAAAATAATATATAATAATAACTTAAAATATTATATTTATTGTATTCATTAATAGTCACTAGTAGTAAAGGAATAAAAAAAGTAACAAAATAAAAAAACATGCCAAGCTAATCTACCTGTTCAAAAGTCCTGCATTCACAGCTGCCTTCATTCCAAGAGAAGAGTATAGACATTGAACTCTATCCAATTTATATCCTATGTCTTCATCAGCACATATATCCTAAGTGTCTTCATCAACACATATATCCTATGTGTCTTCATCAGCATATAACAATTGGAAGTGAGTGGGGTTCTAGGAATCATAGTTTTACTAGGAGTCATAGTTTTACTGGGGATCATAATTTTTAGGGTAACAGATTCTAATTTCACACCATATCATCAACCAAACCAACAGAAATCACATGATTATCTCAATAGATGCAGAAAGACCCTTTGACAAAATACAATACTCATTCCTATTGAAAACACTATAAAGTATAGGAATAGATGGGCCTTTATCTAAAAATAATAAAGAGTATATATCTAAAACCAACAGCAAGTATCATATGCAATGGGGATAAATTAGAAGCCTTCCTAATAAGATGAGGTGTGAAGCAAGGATGCCTATTATCGCCTCTACTATTTAACATGGTACTAGAAACAATAGCAGTAACAATGAGAGAAGAAAAAGAAACTGAAGGGATTAAAGTAGGCAATAAGGAGACCAAGCTATCACTCTTCACAGTTGATATGATGGTCTATCTAAAGAATCCTAGAGAATCAACTAAAAGCTAGTGGAAATAAATAACAACTTTAGCAAAGTTGTAGGATACAAAATAAACCCACATAAATCATCAGCATTCCTATATATTTCCAACATATCCCAGCAGCAAGAGTTAGAAAGAGAAATTCTTTTTAAAATCACCCTAGACCACTGATGAGCAAACTATGGCCCGCGGGCCAGTGCAGCCCCCTAAAATGTTCTATTGGCTGCTAGACATTATTTCTAATCTGAAGAATACAATGAGTAGGATACAGTGCAATGAAACTTCAAAATAATGGCCTTAGAAACAGACTGACAGATGAGCATTTCCTTTCCTTTGGCCCCCTCTTTAAAAACTTTGCCCATCACTGCCCTAGACAATATAAAATATTTAGGAATCTATTTGCCAAGACAATCACAGGAATTATAAGAAAACAACTATAAAATACTTTCCACACAATTAAAACTAGATCTAAATAATTGGAAAAATATTAATTGCTCATGGGTAGGATGAGCTAACATTAAAAATGGCAATCCTACCCAAATTAATTTACTTATTCAGTGCCATACCTAGCAAACTTCCAAGAAAATTTTTTGTTGAATTTGAACAAATTATAACAAAGTTCATTTGGAATAACAAAAGATCAAGAAGATCAAAATAATGAAAAAACATGTGAAGGATGGGGGCCTAGTGATACTAGATCTTAAACTGTACTATAAAGCAATAGTCATCAAAACAATATGGTACTGGCTAAGAGACAAAAGAGAGGTTCAATGGAATTGACTTGGGATAAATGTCCTCAGCAAGATACTATACAATAAACACAAAGATCCCAGCTTTTGGGACAAGAACCCACTGTTTAACCAAAACTTCTGGGAAATTTGGAAAACAGTATAGGAGAGAGTAGGTCTAGATCAACATCTCACACCCTATACCTAGATAAATTCAGAATGGGTAAATGACTTAAATGTAAAGAAGAGAACTATAAGTAAATTAGGTGAACATAGAATAGTATACCTCTCAAATCTATGGGAAAGAAAAGAATTTAAGGTCAAGCAAAAAATAGAAAATATCACAAAATATAAAATGAATAAGTTTGATTACATTAAATTAAATAGGATTTTACAAACAAAACCAGTACATCCAAAATGAGAAGGGAAGCAAAAAACTGGGAAAAAATATTTTTAACAAAAACTTCTGACAAAAGTCTAATTTCTCAAATATTTAAGGAACTAAATCAATTGTACAAAAATCAAGCCATTCTCCAATTGATAAATGGGCAAGGGACATGAATAGGAAGTTTTCAGATTTAAAAAAATCAAAACTATCAATGAATACAAGTACAAATGTCCTAAATCTCTTATAATTAGAGAAATGCAAATCAAAACAATTCTGAGGTACCACCTCACATCAAGCAGATTGGCTAATATTGCAAAGGAAAGTAATAAATGTTAGAGAGGATGTGGCAAAATTGGGACATTAATGCATTGCTGGTGAAGTTGTGAATTGATTCAATCATTCTTGAAAACAATTTGGAATTATGCCCAAAGGGCTTTAAATGACTGCCTGCCCTTTGATCCAGCCATACCACTGCTGGGTTTGTTCCCCAAAGAGATAATAGGCATGTACAAAAATATTTATAGATGCACTCTTTGTGGTGGCAAAAAATTGTAAAATGAGGGGATGCTCTTCAATTGGGGGATGACTGAACACATTGAGGTATCTGGTGGTGATGGAATACTATTGTGCTCAAAGGAATAATGAACTAGAAGAATTCCATGTGAACTGGAATGACCTCCAGGAATTGATGCAGAATGAAAGGAGCAGATCCAGGAGACGATTTTACACAGAGGCTGATACACTGTGGAAGAATCAAATATAATGAACTTCTCTACTAGCAGAAATGCAAAGATAGAGGACAATTCTGAGGGACTTATGAGAAAGAACACTATCCACACTAAGAGAAAGAAATGTGGGAGTAGAAACACAGAAGAAAAACATTTTCTTGATACATTGGTTTGATGGGGATATGATTGGGTATGTAGATTAGAAATGATCACTCTGTTGCCAATATTAATAATATGGAAATAGGTCTTGACCAATGATATACGTAAAACCTAGTTGATTTGCTTGTTGACTATGAGAGGGGGGAGAAAGAAGGGGAGGAAAAATATAAATCATGTAACCATGGAAAAATAGTATAAAATAAATAAATAAATAAATGATTGGAGGTTTTTTTTAATAAGGGGAGAAATAAATAAATGAATGAAAGGCATTGTCTAAAAATTGCTAAAAATATATTAAAGAGTTTTAAGATTAAGGTACGGATTTCCATTGTTACTATGTGAACCTGTTCAACAATAACAGGAAACTGTGTAGTAAAACCACAAGGTAATTTAAAATATTACTTTTAATATTTGTGTTTATTTATTGTATTTTTAATAACTACAACATTAACATTATCTCTCAAAAATCTAAATTATATTTAGAATAATTTAAAATGTAAGATTTTATTCTATATATAATTATGAAATTGTCAATACAAAATCATAAGGCTAATTATAATAAAATAATTATAATAATAATGAAGTTATGAATATTATATGAAGCTATTCTGTGAAAATGAAAACAAATAATCCACTATGTATATGTATATAATATTATCTGTCAGACTTCATATAAATGTTCTATATTTTAAAATTATTATTGATTATAACAATTTAATCAATGATTTAAAATTCTAACAAAAGTTGGCAGTATTTGGCTATAAAGTAAACAGTCTTAGATCCTATTCTATGTTAGATTATTATACATTTTGATTTTGAAAAAGAATAAAGTGAAAATATTCACTCATAGAAATATGTGGTGGAAAATGGGAGAAGAATTTTACAAGATCCTTTATTGAAAGATAGAAAATCATTTTGTAAAACTTTTAGCCAATTGATGAAAATATCTAACTACAATATATAATTTAAAAAATTTCTCCTAATTAATGCCATGTCATATTAAATGACAAAATATATTAAATGAGGAATTACATACATTGCTTCATTTTAAACTGTCTTTAGCAGTGAAATAACCTTTGTAAGGAAGGAATCTTTCCAGGAATAATTTTCTTCTCTTTTATTAAAAGCATACTGACTTTATTCTAACAAAATTATATTGAATAACTGACCAGTGTTGTCAAACAATTTAATTGAAAATCTCTCATACAGAAGTAAAACAACATAAGTGAAGGATAAGTTTAAAATGGAAAATATCCATAATACATAAGTGAGAAGAAACTCAGGTTTTATTTTCATGGAATGTTTCACTGATGGTTTCAAGATAGCTTTTGATCTTTATGCTTAATGATTATGCTTTTCAAATAAACTGACATTGGTACTACTAGACTGCAGATGTTTGTAACATCTTGATCAGATGATCACCCAGTAGACAAAGTATAATAATAGGGTAAAGAGAAGAGCCAGGAATCTACTTTAATGGAGTATGCAGAATGTGAATTACATTATACTCATGCATCTGACCCTTCTAAGGGAATTGATTTGCTCCAGAATGTGCATCCCTTGTGGCATTTTGGAAACTATTTAATGACTGTTGAGAAACTTCAAAAACAAGTTGTTCATAGAAGTGGTCGGTTTGGTGTAATTACTCCAGGAACACACAAATTATTTATGGTCTCAAATGCTTACAGAAATAAAACTATTATACTTCAAACATGCACATGCTTTTTGTTGCAGAGGATAAATATGTTTGTAACATGATTATTTCTTAAAATATAATTAATTTTTTAAATTATGTGTTTCCTATTTATTAAATATTCATGACTATTTCATATAATATATAATGTAAATATATAGCATATCACGATATGTTAAATTATTTATTTCTTTAAGTGTAATAAATTCTTAAAATTAAAATTTCTTGGACCATTGTCATGAATAGTTTGCAAACCACTAAATGAGAACCATTAGATTAAAGACAGGTATGATCAATCAAATTATATATTATTCATCAATATTTTTATAGACTGAGCCACCTCCAAGTTTTAAAACACCTGCAAATTTGACTAACATTATATCATTGCCTTCATTCAAGTCAATGGTAAAATATTGAAGTAAAGACAGCCAAAGATACATCTCTGGCGCCCTCCATTATACACCATCATGCTGGTATCTACCGATCTATTGATCACCACTTAATGGGTCCATTAAGCAATTAAGAATCCATCTATTTCTATTAACTCACATCTAGTCCATGTCTCTCTATTTTGTCCATAAGCGTAATAAGAAAGGCTTTATCAGATACGTCACTGCAATCTAATATACTATGTCTCTGGCATTTCCTATATCAGCATTTGGTGTGATATTCAGTTTTCCAGATAAGAAAATTGAGTTCCAAGGATATTAATTGGCTTACCCAAAGATTTCTCTAATGAAATAACAAGTCTAGTCTATAGCATGAGTTTCTGTGGTTAAATAAGCCAATGTTACTCTGGCATTTGGTGTCAAGTGAAGCTGAATTTTTTAATTTTTATTTCTCTTTCAAGGGTGTGTCTATCATTTCTAGGATCCTAGAAACAAGTCAATAGGACTCATAATATTAAGCACCTATGATCCCTGACTCCATCACGAAGTCCCCAGATAGTTCTCTTTTCTTTTCTTTTTTTTTTTTTTAAACCCTTGTACTTCGGTGTATTGTCTCATAGGTGGAAGATTGGTAAGGGTGGGCAATGGGGGTCAAGTGACTTGCCCAGGGTCACACAGCTGGGAGGTGGCTGAGGCCGGGTTTGAACCTAGGACCTCCTGTCTCTAGGCCTGACTCTCACTCCACTGAGCTACCCAGCTGCCCAGATAGTTCTGTTTTGACTAACTCTTGATTTCTTCCCCCCGCCCCCAATTTCTATAAGCTGTTCATTTGCTGAACAAGAAGACTTTGGAATTAATATAGGCTGACCATGATTTTTGTTATTGGAGATTTCTAAGTCAAGTTATTGAGGAAAGTTACATAAGGTTCCTTGGCCTATAACTTTGAATTTCAATCAAAAATATGTTTGCTACATTTTGTGGACACTATTAGACTGTGTTTTCTTCTAAGTTATTATGATTCATAGTGGGATAAAAAACTGAACATAATGAGTTCAAGCCTTGGGGTCTTCTGATTGTAGAAAGTAACAGTTATTAAGGTGAGACAAAAGGTACCCTCAGAGTTGTTATGTAATGTTCTTTCTTACATGCTTAAATCAATGATTACATGTAAAGAATATGGAAATGATTCTAGGAAAACAGACTCATTTACTCTAATCTCACTTCAGTCATTTCAACCATTCTATGAGTTCATTCATTGCAGCTGCTGGAAACCTTGGCACTATGTCTTTTGAAAGAATGTCTATGTCATTTTGAAAACTGGTTATATTTCATTAGGTTCTATATACTCTGTGATGCCTAAAACTACTCGATAAGATAAAAGAAAAGAAAACCTTTTAGCAGAGACTAAAAAATAGTCAAGTAGCAGATGTGAGTAATCAAATCTACTTGAATCATAGGCTTGGGAAACTTAGTTAAAACAGTACAAGTCACACAAATAGTCCTATGTGGGAATACGGGCCAGTAGAGGATGAAGAGATGAATCTTAGAGACAACTTAGGGAACAACTTGGGGATAACATAGAAAATGCTTCACTAAGTGAGAAAGTTTGCAGATTTGCCTTCCCCTCCCCTTTTCTATGATTGTGTCCTAAGACAAAAGGACAAACCTCCAGGCTAGTACTGGCTTTTTTTGACTATCTGTCATGGATTATTTGGTTTTTTTTTTTGTTTTGTTTAACAAAATTTCATTCCTCTTATTCATTGCCATCCTCAAATAAATAAGTTGCAGGCTAGAAAACTTTTTAAAATTGACATTATTTTGTTTTATGGTCATTTTGAGTTTGAAAGATTTTGGATCTTATTTTTTTGTTGTTGTTTGTAGAATTTTAATATTTAAGACTAAAAAATTCAGAATGCTTTGGATCTCATTTATCTCTATCATAAGTTACTTTTTGACTCCTCCAAACTCAAATGCACTATTTCTGCAAGGTAAGTAACCAATCCTTAAATTAGTAAGCTAGTTATATAATGCTAGTAAATAATACTAGTAAATAATGGCCCTGTATGAGGTATTCAGCTTAACCAAACATTTATTAAGAGCCTATTCAGGGGAGAGGCAGGACATGGCAGACAGCCTCTGAGTCTGGAAGACATGGTTTCAAGTCACTTCAAACATAGTAATTATGTGTGACCTTATCAAATAACTTTACATCTCAGTGCCTCAGGTAATGCCTTAGGACCATAACTTTCAGAGTAGGAGATGATCTGCTTTGGTTGAAGGAGTTTTCTCACTGGAAATTCATTGTAACAAAGAAAAATCAAGTCTGATACCCTATCTCCAGCCTCCCCCTACCCCACTTCATACCCTAAATTGATCTTTTTATCTGACTATCTATATCTGGGAACCATTACAATGATAGAAATAATAATTGAACCCAATGCATCTGTTGGGTTCACAAATTGAGATAAAATTGAGATAGTATAGATGGAGAAAGTCTTAGGGCAAAATCTTAGGAGCACACAGTAGGGACTTAATAAATGTTTAATTTCTCATTTCCAAATTTGATCTTTGATTATACTATATTTTCCTTTAAGGTATATTGGGGCTGATAGAAGGCAAGTGTAGATTACAATTGTTTTATAGAGACATGGTTTTGGTATACTCTTCTGCAAATAAATAGATCAATATAATTAAAAAAAGTATAATGGTGAATAGACCACCCATTTTGTGAAGACCAAGCCAACTTCTGGAATCTAGGGAAGATAAGTCCTCTTTCCAGTCTAGAGCTATATTGAGTGGCTCTCCTTCAATTCTAGCCTGTCTAAATTATTGATTTCTTTTTGTAGTTGAATCATATCCAAAATACTGTTGTGTTGCCCCCAAGCACCATGAATGTGCTATACTATCTCATCCCATTTGTAAGAGTTGTTATTATATCTTAAAGGAGTGATACAATATCCTGTCTGGTTATAATGGCATGGATAAGTAATCCTAATGCATAGGACTTCAACTTCTTTTCCAAGCTAAAAAACAGCATCATTCAAGCTATCCAGTTCATCCCAATAAATCAAATCTAGCATTTGCTGTGTGTCAAACTTGAGTGGTTTTAGAAACGACCTCTCATATAAGCATGCTTTTTGTATAGAAGTGGATATTGCAATGCATGCAGGGGTAAGGGAGGTAATGAGTGTGATAAGGGTAGTTAAACCTCCAATAAGAACTAGTCTGAATAATTTTATACAGTGTAAAATATGTTGAAATGTCTTCCATTTGACACTAATAGACAGGGTGGAAGCCCAAGGTTCAGTGAAGTTTATAGGAGGCTGATGCATAAGGACAATAGATACATTCTGATGAGTGGAATCCGTGCAGTGATGAAGATAGCAATATACTCAATTTCCTACAAGCCCTCAATATTCCTAGTTATGTTAATAGTAGTGCCAATCATTATTACATATGGTGCAAAAACACAAGCCTTTACATAGTTATAGGTAACATTTTCCAAAGAAGCTGAACAATTATCAACCTTAGTCTGGACGATTTATACAGGCTGAGATGCAGCCAAAATCTTTCATTATGTGTACTACTGACTTGCACCCTGTATAATAGCTGGGTCAAGTTAGACACAACTACATCCTTGATCTTTAGTGTTTCGGTATTGTTGTTAACATGAAGGTAAATACTCTCATACCCATGGACTTTACTTTTTTGATAGAAAGTGGTGGGACCATTCGAGTGCATCCTAGGACTCCAGTTATATATTTTGTGGTAGAAACAGTCAGATATGCACCAAACGAGGACTAGCTACAGAACAGTCTGACCAGGGTATCTCTTCCTCCAGGGTCTCTCATTGGTGGGAACATAATTCTACACTGGCCAGCATGAGGGTTTGTACATGCTATCATTCACCTCTACCTCTTTCTCTAGGGAGGTCATGAAGACTGATATGTAATTCTTAGATATTCTGTCATGCAGAAACCACATTTGGGGTATTTGAGAAACAAGAAGGGACTATTTGTATAATTGGTGGTCATACAGAATGGGGGATACACTGTAGTATCCAAATAATTATATGTAACCCCTTCTGATGCTAGAAGGATTTCTTCTGATAAAACAGGGTAAGGCAGATATTTAGTATCATTAGCATAAATAAATGAGGGGAAATTCATTCAACTGTGTGAGTGCTCTTAAGAGAAGTGGGGGTGATGAAGGGGGGTAGCTGGGTGGCTCAGTAGATTGAGAGCCAGGCCCAGAAATCAGAGGTCCTGGGTTCAAATTTGACTCCAGACATTTCTTAACTGTGTGACTCTGAGCAAGTCACTTAACCCCCATTGTCTAGCCCTTACCACTCTTCTACCTTGGAACTAATACATAATATTGATTCCAAGATGGAAGGGAAGGGTTATTTTAAAAAAAGGGGGGGGGAGGTGGCCAAGGTAAGATCGACCAATATATTCCAGCAGGAGTACCCACTGCCAAGGTAATAATAGGAAATGCAGCTATAAGTAAATTAACAGGAGTCTTAGGGAGGTATGCTGCTTCCAGGGATTGCTCAGTCATCTGAATTGTTCATGGATCACATGGATTGGGTACTAGTGGTGGTCATTCATGGTCTCTACACTCCATCATTCTGAAGGGTCATCTGTTGCATCTGTCTGCTGATCTAGTCTTCTACAACATGGCTTGATGACTTTGGTGATTATCCAGACATATCCATTATCTGTGGAGATACAAGCAAAACTTCAACCCCATGTTACTACTTCATTAGGCCCATTCCAATGCTTGTCTCCTGGTAATTTCCAGTATATTAAAGGTTCCTGTTCATTATATTCTTTTTTGTTATATTTAAAATGTTTTTGGATCGGTGTAAATATCATTCTTTCAGGGATGGTGAAGTGATTTATTGCTTTAAGTATCAATTTTAAAAGTTTATTAGGGTTGAAAGGTCTGGGTTGGGTGATACTCTTTTCATATATATTATGGTATTCCCCTTTTGTTTTTCTACTTGTGTTTTAAGAGTTTGGTTAGCTTTTTCAACAATCACCTGACCAGATGAATTATAGAGAATACCAGTTTTATGAATAATATCCCATAGTTTGCAGAACTATGAAGATCATTTATTAGTAAAAGCACTACCATTATTTATTTTTAATTATTTTGGAATCCCAAGGTGTGAGAAGGCCTCTAATAAATGTGAGATGGCATGGGAAGTGGTCTCACCTGATTGAGTGGTAGCCCAGATGGCATGGGAGTAGGTGTCTATGACTACATGTATATATTTGAGTTTTCCAAGTGGAGGGTATAAGAGCACATCCATTTGCCATATTTGATTTGCTTTAAGTCCCCTAGGATTGATCCCTGAAAAGAGAGGAATAGAAGAGAATGGGGAACAGGAAGGACATTGATGAATAATATCCTGAGCTTCCTGGTAATAGAAAATTGAGATCTAAGTGAATGGGCATTTGATGAAGTAACAAATGTGAGTGAACAGCTTGCTGAAAAGCTGTTGCCACTAATTTATCTACTTGAGAGTTTCCAAGTATCAGAGAGCCAAGAAGGTGTGAATGGGATAAAATGTGTCTAATATAGAATGATTCTTTCTTTGTAGGATTATGGTTTGTATGGTATGAAATAGAAGTAATAGCTCAAAACCCTGAGGTAGTCATATTTAGCAATTTCTAGAGAATTACCAAGATTAACAACATATTGAGAATCAGAGATACTGTTACAATGCTCTGAGATTGTCCATAACACACCTCAAACAGTGATAAGTTCTTATTGTGGGGAGGAGTGCATGCTGTGTAACAACATGGACTGTTCTTCCATGATGGCCCCATCACGACCATTAGATGAAGCATCAGTAAAGACATTTATAGCAGAAAGAAAGGGATAGTGAGAAGTGATTTGGGGGAATAGAATAGGATCCAATTGTATGGCAAAATTTTGTTATTGGGAATATGATCATCAATAATCCCTGTAAAATCATCAAAGACTATTTTCCCTAAGAGAGATTATGTGTATAATGTTTGAATTTGTGGATTAGACATGGGGAGATGGATTACACAGGAATGAGCACCCAACAGTTGCAAAGTCCATTTTTTAATCTGGGTAATAAGTATTATTATAAGTTCTAAATAACTAACTAAAGATTTGGTTTGTTGGTTAGATAAATGGATCCACTCGATATGCTCTCCTTGATGAAGGGCAGCAGTAGGAGTATATTTAGTTTTCAATACTGAAGCCAGTAAGGGCTGGATAAAATCAATGTAGTTGAAGTGGGCCTGTGACAAAGCAGATTCCACCTTTTTGAGATCCATCTCAGCCACAGGGGACAAAGTCCAAGGGGAGGAGAGATCAGAATCACCACAGATAGTGTCAAAGAAATGTTTACTGGCTATGCTAGTAAGATTAAAATATGTTCTGAGTCAATAAATATCTCCCACATTTTTTTAATCATTCAGGGGTGCACAAGGTATCTCTACAGATCTTTATTTTTTTGTGGTTTTATATCTTGGTTTGTTACCATGGTACCTAGATATTTGTAGGGCAGAGTTAAGTTGAACTTTCTCGGGAGTTATGACTAATCTTGCATTCCCTAATGTCTTTTTTGTCTGAGACAGCATAGAATTTACAATTTCCTTAGAAGGTGCTGCGATCAAAATATCATCCATATAGTGAATAATATACTATTCAGGAAACCATGCCCTAACTGGGGCCAAGTCTTGGGCTATAATCTTTCTTAAAGGTAAAAAGTCAGAAATGTATTCATGGAACATTAACTCATGAATTCTACTGGAATTGTCACAAGAAGAGAGTACTTTGGCATTTTGTTTGTTCCTGGATCAGTACTTTTGCATTTGATCTCAGGGTGATGGTTTCAGGTTATTCATGTATATATTTTCCATAGTGTCAACCAGAGTAGTCCCTTTGACTCATCACATTATATTATGGAGAAATGGTACAAAAACTAAAACTAAACTGAAACTAAAACTAAAACATAATAATTCTTATAATTGTCAAAAAATGACAGGGAATTTGTAATGAAGTATGACCATCCCCTAAAAGACAGAAGATTGATTCAAGAGGCAAGATAAAACATAAGGAAATTTGCTTTTCTTATTGTCTGTTTTTTTTAATCCTTACCACCAAGTAAGAGATGAAGAACATTAAAAACTGTAAAATGAATGACTTTGATTATATCAAATTAAAAAGGTTTTGTACAAACAAAATCAATACAACCAAAAATAGAAGGAAAACAATGAACTGGAAGAACATTTTTATAACAAAACTCCCTGACAAAGATTTAATTTCTCAAATATATGTTACTAAGTCAAATTCACAAAAAAAAATTAAGCGATTCCCCAATCAACAAATGGTTAAGGGACATGAATAAACAGTTTTCACACAATGAATTCAAAGCTATCAATAAGCACATGAAAAAGTGTTCTAAATCTCACATGATTAGAAAAATGCAAATTAAAACAACTCTGAGGTACTATCTCACATCCGGCAGACTGGCCAATATGGCAGCAAAGGAAAGAGATAAATGTTGGCGGATGTGTCAAAATTGGGTGGAATTGTGAATTAGTCCAATAATGCTGGAAGGCAATTTGGAACTATGCCCAAAGGGTTTTAAAATAATGCCTACCCTAGCCATGCCACTTTTGGATTTGTACCCCAAAGAAATAATAAGGAAAAAGACTTGTACAAAAATATTTTTAGCCACACTCTTTGTAGTGGCAAAAAAATTGGAAAATGAGGGGATGTCTATCTATTGTGGAATGGCTGAATAAATTGTGGTATCTGAAAGGAATAATGAACTGGAGGAATTCCATGTGAATTGGAACAACCTACAGGAATTGATGCATAATGAAAAGATCAAAACCAGAAAACCATTGTACACAGAGACTGATATATTATGGCACAATTGAATGTAAGAGACTTTTCTACTAGCAGCAATGCAATGACCCAGGACAATGCAGAGGAACTTCTGAGAAAAAACACTATCCACATCCAGTGAAAGAACTGTGGGAACATAAACACAGAAGAAAAATATGATCAATCACATAGTTGGATGGGGATATAATTAGGGTTTTGATGTTAAAACATCACTCTAATGCAAATATATTTTTAATTTTTTTTTATTTTTATTTTAAACCCTTAATTTCTGTGTATTGGCTCCTAGGCAGAAGAGTGTTAAGGGTAGGCAATGGGGGACAAGTGACTTGTCCAGGGTCACACAGCTGGGAAGTGTCTGAGGCCAGATTTGAACCTAGAACCTCCTGTCTCTAACTCTAATCCAAATATGAATAACATGGAAATAGGTTTTGAACAATGATACATTTAAAACCCAGTGGAACTGTTTGTCAGCTCCAGGAGGGGGGAGGAAAGAGTGGTGGGGGAGCCAGGGGAGAATTATGAATCATGGAACCATGGAAAAATATTCTAAAGAAAAAAAAAGAAAAAAACACACAAAAAAAATTCTTACTTTCTGTCTTAGAATCAGTAATAACTATTAGTTCCATGGCAGAAGAGCAGTAAGTTCCAGGTAATGGGGTTAAATGTCTTGCCCAGGATCATATACCTTGGAAGTATCTGAGACCAGATTGAACACAAGATTTCCTTTCTCCTGACCTGGCTCTCTCTCCCCTAAATCACCTTGTGGCCTATCTACTCCCATTACATGTATTTTTTTTTTTAAAGAGAAAGGGGTAGAAGGAAAAGAAAACAAATCCTTGTTAATTGAAAAAAAAAGTCTTTGATATCTCTAATGCACTAACTACATATTATATTATAATTATTGGCATGTATATAATATCTAATTCCTAGGAAGCATGTTGCAAAATACCTTACTTTACCTTGCCTACCCTATGAATCTTCACCAGAGCTCACTATAGTTTAGTATAACAATAGGTTTTTAATAAAGTTTAGTAATTGAAATTGGTGATTTTTACAGAAAAATGTAGTATTTAAAGAAAAAAGTAAACAATTGAAATATAGTATAATTACTTCCATTTACATTTTGCTTTAAAACATATTCTCTGCTTTCTTAACTTTTGTATGTTCAGTAGCTAAGGATTTTTCAAATACTTTAGTTATATGTTGATTATTATAGAAGAGATGAAATAGATTTGTTTTCTCCTTATTGAGGGAAAATTTATTGTTTCGGTATTTTAAATTTTAAATTTTTATCAACATGGTAGAATCACAAAATAAACCAAAATAATTCAAAATTTCATGCCTAAAAGGAATTCATTGAGGCAAAAAAGATAAGGTCTAACCCTTTTTAGAAAGGAAATCAATATCCTTAAAAAAAACTTCATATTTCTCAAAATGTATGCCCTTCTGGCAGACATTTTTTAATGATGATTTTGCCTAAAATTAAATAATTATCATTTCAAAACATCAATTTGTCTGTGTTACCTAGAGTAAAATGTATTTTCCCCAACAAGAAGAAAACAAAACTACTTGATATCTTCTATAATAATCAACATTACTAAAGTAGTTGATAAAAAAACTACTAAAGAACACAAAACCATAAAACCTTAGGCAAACATAGAGCATGTTGTAAAGGAAAATGTAAATGGAGATAATTACAATATATTTCAGTTGTTTGCTTTTTCTTCCATAAGCATCCAAAGATCACCAATTTAAATTACTAAAATCTAGAATATGGATTATTACTTTTGAGCACACATATATTGTTTTTAATTGTTTATTTGGTAGTTTTTGTAGCAGTTGGAGAGAACTGTCTTTACCAGCAAACAGTTCCATGTAATTAAGAAAATTTATGCAGTATATTTACTTTTTTTTTAATTGAGGGCAGAAATTTAACATATCCATTTAATTAACATTGCAAACTCGAGACAAATAACCTTGAGTGTTCTTGCTTAGGAATTTTATACCATTATAAATCCTGAATGGAATATATGGAGTGTTGAATATCCATGATCATACCCATATGACACAATATCCATGTGTCTGCTAGCAAGGTTATTTGACAGCTTATTGGGGGAAAAGATAATAGCAAGGACAAGCTTATATTTAGCTAAAGATGTTGGCTTTTATGTAGGAAGTTTGTCCTCTAGGAAAGAGGCATCATTCTTAAATTGATGCCATTTATGGGTTTTTCTTCATCAAGCTTTTTTCTCCTATAGCCAGCTGAAGAATAAAAGACAGGAAAATGGAATCACTTTTTAAAAGTCAGTGTCTAATCTATCAAATTCCTAATAGAGAAGCTCTATATCATGACTTGTTTTCCTTTTTCTTAGTCTTTTACACTAGATATGGTTAATTTCTCACCTTAATCTCTCATCAGTCAAGATTTGGAAGTCAGAATTGAAACATGTAATTATCTTTCTTTAAGGCAACACTTTCTAACTAGCTAATAAAACATTTTCCACATCCATATTTTCCAATTTGAAAAAACGAAGTGCCCTTTAAGAGATCCTATAACATCCTTTATAGACTAAGAGGCAGACTGGTAAACACAGGATATGAAATTCTAAGAGGCAAGCTCAATTTCTGGTTCCATGGATGGGCTATTTAAACTGTCTCAATTTCCCGATCTATAAAAATAAGGGTTATTATAGTTTCCCCATTGTCCCTATATAGAAGATATAGTCTATTAGTCAATATCTTTATTAAGTACCTAATGTATGCCAGGACCATACATTAGCTACATTAGCTACAAAAGAGGAGAGATTTTTGAGGGTAGCTAACAGAGAAGGATGGATCAAGTAAGGATTTTTTTTTTGAGGATGGGGAGACATGGGTTTATTTCTAAGCAGTAGAAAAGCAAAATTTTAGATAAAGATAAAGAGAAATTAAAGACAGGTGGCAGAGTGAAGGTAATAGAAGGGGCAAACCACTGGAGAAGATAGGATGGAAAAGAATCTTTGATGAATATGAAGGTGTTGGCTTTGCAAAAAGACCCTCCTCATTATGTGAAACAAGTGAAGGAAGAAATAGTGCCAGAAGGCATTTGGGAAATGGGAAGATGAAGTAAATGGCCTATTTTTTTTTCAGTAAAATAAAAGACAGATTTCTCAGCTAAGCCAGTAAGCAGAGAGGGTACTAAGGCAGGTTGGAAGAGGGTCAAAAACATTTGTGATGAATGGGATAGTGAAGCCAATTAGGAAAGTACAAAAGAATGACAATTTCAGTGATGGCCAATTTGAGATTATATACCATAAATTAGTAATAGTTCCAATGAGGATAATTCCATAATTTCCTCTATCTTCATTTGGTAGCATATGTGCAAGAATGAAGGGAGTAAGTGAAGAGAGTAACTTAGGGCTGAGGCTTGATAGGTCAAGATCTTTAATATTAAAAGAAAGAAAGAAACAAGAAAATAGGATTACTGTAGAGTTGATCAGATTAATCTAAGCCATCTAGATGGGGAAGAAAGTATATTCACTGCAGGAGTGATGGTCTGGGAAAGAACTAAAGACTCTGAGGGATTGTAAGTCATAGTGAGAACAAAAAAAAAAGGGGGAGAGATTGGAATAACAAGGCAGAAAAAGGGAGGAATGACAACAGCTTGTGATCAATTAAAGAAATTTTGAAGTTCATAAACATGGTGGTAGAGTATTTGTGAGTGACTGGAAAATCAAATATCTCTCTGCAACTGAGATAAAATGGAGGAATAGGTCATGGAAAATGAGCAAGTTGAAGAACTAGAAAGTGAAAATATTTAAAGGAGTATCAAATGTATGTCGAAGTCTCCTAGTATGAGAGCAGGATTTGGGGAAAACGGGATTGTAGAGAAAAAGACTGTATAAAGTACTGAATTCAATGAAGAAAAAAGGGGAGATGACAGCTACCATAGTTCTCACTGGGTTTTATAAATAGATTGAATATGACATGAGATAATGTATCATAATGTGTCAGATGATTCTATGGTTATACATGATATTTTCTTTCTTTTTTTTAAACCCTTACCTTCCACCTTGGAATCAATACTGTGTATTGGTTCCAAGGCAGAAAAGATAGTGGTAAGGCTTAGGCAATACTTGCTCAGAGTCACACAACCAGGAAGTGTCTGAAGCCAGATTCAAACCTAGGACCTCCCATCTCTAGTCCTGGTTCTCAATCCACTAAGTCACTCAGGTGACCCCTAAATGTTATTTTCTTACCCTACTTTTTTACAAGTCTTAATAAGATAAATTAGATCAAATCAAAACAAAGATAGTGAACTCATAATCAATTTTTTTATGTTAAAACCTTTATTCCAGGATGAGAAATGGTAGACTGGTCACCAGAATGGAGCAATGAATAATAGATTCACAATTTGCATACTACACTGATTCAGATAAAAGATAAAGAGATCTTTAAAAAGACCATCACATTGGGTAAACTCAGTGATGGATTTGTGGGAGAATATGGAAAATGTATGAATTAAATACCTGGGGAACCTCCAACCCAGTCCAATCCCAGAAGACTCACCATAATAAGTAGCCATAAGATTCAGAGTCAGGTGAGATTCCTGACCATCAAAAGTTAAGGGATGTGACTTCTGGGGACTGGGGTGAAACCTTGGGCCAATTGAAGGATCCCATGGGGAACGATTTAGATTGAGCTTGAAAAGCCAGCATACAAAGCTCTTGGTGATCTCTGCCATTCCTTCAGGCTCCTGAAAGAAGCCCTCTTTGAGCCCTCCAGGTAGCACTTATCTATATAAGCCATCTCTGGCAAGGGGTGAGGTAGTACCACACAGGGCTGGGAATCAGGGATCTCAATCTCTTGGGCTCTAGTCTCTTCCTGAAGTAAAGTCTGCTTCTTTGCTGGACTTAAACTTAGGAAGCCTGACCACGTGAGTAGCTGGGCCCCGTAGCCCCCACTTGTGAAAAGGACCAGGATGGAGAATCAAGGACATAAAGTAGCAGAATTAGCTCAGCTGGGGACTTATTTTCAGTTAGAAAGGCTAAAAACCTTATGTCTCTTTCTCTTTACTAATACTTATGAATTTAGTGTAATGTCTCCAAGATTAAATTTTATTCATAACAAAAAGAATCACTTAGGATGGACAGACAAGCATGGTTCATAATCTGTGCCAATAAAGTGCCCTCAGAGATGAGATCATAGATCCATTGAAGTATAGAAAGATAACTTTGAGAAAATAAATTTTGATTGGAAAGAAGGAGGAGGGCACCATTTTGGAGTATGGCTGAGGAAAAGCATAAATGGGAAAGTATTGTCGACAGTGAGGGGCATTGGAATGATCTGAGTGCCAATTGTACACAGAAAAGGGAGTAAGAGAACAATCAAGACCAAGTTCACATACTATAACATTATATCTAGAACTGGAAACATGCAGAAATGAAGGAGAATGAACATATACATGAGTAGAGAGTGTCAGGAAGAAATACCAGCAGAGATAATGGGGAGACAGAAAGCATAAAATCAGGAAGTGATAATTAAAATAAAGAAAAGGAAGGGTAAGAGGCTCACACAAGACTGTCACTAAGCAAATCTCTCTGGGGTGTTTTATCAATAGTGTAAAAAACCAGGAGGGTTGTCAAAAGCTTCTTTCTCCCAGTCTGTTTTTCATTGTCTTTTCTGTCCCTATTACACCTAGTTTTCTTTCAATTTCTAACTTTTTGCATCTGTCTCTTCATTTCTTTATCTATGTATCTCTTGATATTTGTATGACTTTGCATTGTCAACTAAAAAAATCATACATGAAAAATGTTTCTTACCACAATAATCTCAAGAATATTAGTTTATATTATAGCACAGTATAGTAAAGAATGGCTATTGCACAAAGGTTTTGTAGATGAAAATCTGAATTCCAATGACCTAATTGCCATTGGCATTATTAATTGAATAACAATAATTCACAATGTATAATACAATCGAATAAAATTTCTCCATAGTCATATAAACCTTCTTCAGTACACAAAGGAAAACAAAAAGAAGGCTGGAAAGAAACACACACAAAGAGGAACTTTGAAAGATACATGTTGAATTTATTATATTCACTATGCATAATACAATTGGGTAAAATTTCTCCATAGTCATATAAACCTTCTTCAGTACACAGAGGAAAACAAAAAGGCCAGAAAGAAACAGACACAAAGAGGAACTTTGAATGATACACGTTGAATTTATTTTATTATTTTTCTTCTATAAGATCCTTCTAAGAATTGTTCATTATTTTTTTATGTTTAAAAAGAAAAGCAAACTGTATATAATAGCGATTCAGTTTCATAATTATCATTTTCTGATCCACTGTGTACATAGAAATGCCTCTTGGTATTTAAGATAAGAATTAAAAAATTAAAAATAAGACAAAATTATTTGAAGAATGACAATAAATTAAAAGATTAAAATATGAGGACACAACTTAGATTTAGAAGGTGGAGTAGAGGTTTATAGAGGCGGATTTCAATTCTAGCTACACCTAAAGTATGGTTTAAGGGACTCCCCTCAGAAGTACCTCCTCTCACAGGCTGGAATTGTTCATTTTTCACTGTTTCTAAAATTCCAAAGAACTCGTATATGTATATTCATGTAGTCACATCACTATCATGTAGTCACATCACTACCCTTTCAAACCTTTGCTGAGATTAAGTTCATGAAAGCCTAAGAACTTTGAGGAAAAAGGAAAATAATGCTACATATATAAATAAATGAAAGGAAAGAGTTCAAGGAACACTGAAAATATGGGGACACCCAAAGGGTAACTGGGTATCTAAAGCTTGAAAGAGAATTCTTTCTCCTATAAAAAGTCATAAGAAGGGGTAGCTGGGTAGCTCAGTGGAGTGAGAGTCAGGCCTAGAGACAAGAGGTCCTAGGTTCAAACCCGGCCTCAGCCACTTCCCAGCTGTGTGACCCTGGGCAAGTCACTTGACCCCCATTGCCCACCCTTACCACTCTTCCACCTATGAGACAATACACCGAAAAGTACAAGGGTTTAAAAAAAAAGTCATAAGAAGGAACCAAAAACGAATTTTGCCTATTTTGGTAATTTTGCCAAAGGTTGTACCTAATGGAGACCAACCAGATGAGGATAATACCGTTATAATAACAGATAGAGAGAGAGGGCTTGAGATTTTACTATATGCTTTTCCCACAACAACCCAAGGAGGTAGGTAAAGCAAGTATCATTCTGATTTCATATATGAGGAAAGATAATCGCAAAAATGTTAAGTAATTTAATCAAGATCACAATAGATCTTGTTAGAGCAGAATTCAAATTCGGATCTCTTTAATCCAAATTCATTGCTCTTTTTCCACCATAGTTGCTCCTTGAACCATTTCTGCTTATGATATGTCTCCTATCTCTAGAATTCTACTCTTTATATATTGGAAAAATTACCCTCTACTGAATTATTTCTTAGATGTCTCAGATTTTTTGGACTTGTGATTCAACTATTATTTAGTTTTCTTCCCCTCTGTTACAATTTCTTCCATGTCTATTCTCACAAGTATTTATTAATTGTTTGTCTACTCTGTTATCCATTTACTCTCAGGGTTATTTGGCACATCTCTCTTTGCTGTTATAACTGGAATAAAAGACTGGCTAAAATTAGAACTCAAATTAAACATGCTGGGCTGATTTGATCTATTTTATTTGTATCTGGGGAAGGACATCACAGCAGTATCAATATGAAATAGACCCGAAAAAAGCATATGTTAATACAACCAATAATCAGAGTGACTCATGAAGTTCATTATGTTCTACTGTTTATAACTTCAGCCACTGTAATAGAGATATGAAGAAAAAACACTGATTTTGTTTGCTTATTTCTGATATGAGTAAATATACATGTACATATTATCTGTATATCTATATACATTAATTTGTGTGTATGTTTTGCAATACACTCTAAACAAAGATTCCTCTCTCATATCTACTAAAAGCAATGTCTTCAGGTTAAATTGATAAGCTTTGCTATAGTGGTTAAAAAGATAGCATTCTTCCAGTTAACATTCAAATCCAAATATTATAAAAAGTCCACAATTCAAAAGAAATTTAAAAGAATGAGAGGGAAAAAAATTGTGCCGGCACCAAGTTGCTTAGTATTTGTCACCTTTCCTGGAAATCTTTTGTTTACTTGTGATCCATATTGTATTGAATATGATGTCAATAAGTTTAAGACTACCAATATAACCAAAGGTGGCTATCATCATACCAGATATTATGGGATTGGGAATGGGAAAGAAACAGGAAAAACATTTTGCAAAAGGTATGAGGTAAGCTAAATGTTGTAGGAAGATAGTGAATCTAGGAAGCAGAGATAAAAAAAAACACCATTCTAGGCATGAAAGCCAGTGAAAAGCCACGTTCAAGGAATAAGAAGTCTTGTATTGCTAGATCTTTAAAAACACTTAATAATGAAAAAAGAAAAAATAACAATGATAAACAAAAACTCTACTTAAACATAGGCTATGTGACCCTAGATAGGTCATATATCCTCTCTGAGATTCAGTTTCTTCATCTATAAAATGTGGATAATAACTGAAACCTGTAATTCATAGGGTTATTGTGAAGATCAAGTGAGATTTCTTTTTTATGTTAAGTACAAGCAGCTAGATGATTCAGTGAATGGAGCACTGTGTCTAGAGTCAGGAAGACCTGAGTTCAAACATGGTCTCAGATACTTACTGACTGTGTGATCCTGGTCAATGACTGAACAATAACAGCAATATGTTAAGTACCTGTTAAATTTGCAAATTTTTTTCATACCATTTTAGTAGAGGAGGAAGGATAGCAAGACTGTCCTAGCATCATCATACTTAAACCATGATTCTTGTACCAATCACTCACAACTCCTAACCAATTAGGTATTTCAAGTAATCATACACTTTAAGCCAAGTTAAATGTAAGCATTCACTGCTTCCACTATCCATTAGGTTCATTTTATCCAATGCAATACCAAGCCATGAATACTTTGAATGCTAGAGCTGACTAGGGAAAATGAGATTCTGAGAAGGAGAGTGTCTTGGTCAAGGTCACAGTGATTTTGAAGATCAGGACTAGAGCACAGATCTCCAGGTCCATTGCAATTCAACTGTAGTATATGTTTACCAACTATAAGACCATACACCTCAGTGAAGTTATAGAGTTCTTGCAAAGGGCTCTTTAACCTATAAATAAGTAAAAGCCACCTTCTTTCATCCACATATTTCTACTTGTCAAATATTCATTAAGTGTGATTGGGATTAACGTACATGGAAACTCATCTAAAAACATTACTGAATTCAGAAAAGGAGTTTTATCATTATCTATTTTATTAGTCATGAGATACTAACAACAATTATTAAGAGAGGCTCCCAAATTTTATGATGATGAAAAAATTGAAAACCATTGGACTGCTTTGTATTGATTGCACTATATACATTATTCACTCTATATATGGAAAGAATTGAGGAAAGTGAGAAATGGAAAGTTAGGTCATTTACTGGATATACATGTGAAAAGATCAATCAAGTGAGATTGAGAGAGAGAGAGAGAGAGAGAGAGAGAGAGAGAGATAGAGAGAGAGAGAGAGAGAAGATGGGTAGACAGATTTAAGGAAGTATCCATTTAAGTGTATGAGTGTGAGTGTGTGTGTTTGTGTATGGAGAGGGAGCATCCATCTGACTGAAGAGAGTTGGAAAAGTAAGGGAAAGAGAAGAACTTTTAGAGGAGGTGGAAATGACACTAATGAGATGGTAAAGTCTGCTGATTTATTGCAAGTGTACTTATAGTTTATCAGTGCTGGAAGTGATACAACGACATTGAGGAATTAAGTTATAAAATATATTAAACAAAGAAAGAAAGCCAGTCTTGGCTGTCACATTTCAATTGGGTAAGTCAAGCATTTGCTGATTAAATCAATTTTTCTGGTTCTTCCCCCTACTTTATGTAAGTTTACCTACATAAATTAAATTTCTTAGGAAATTACTGCAATAGATATATGTGTTATTTCTTCCATTAACATTCCAGTTTTAATGAACAATAACTAGTTTAAATAGATTAGTTGGGTGTTATTATTAATAGGCCACAATATCTTTTATTCATTTTTATTCTTCTAGGTTTTTTTTATTATATCTCCTTTCACAGTTAGTGTTCAGATTTGTTAGAAGGAGTTTCTCAATCTCTCTCTCTTTCTGTTTAGGAGGCAGTAACAAGTTTCTTAATCTCTCCCTCTGTCTCATTAAGAGAATTTCTAAGTAAGTAAGCGACTGTTGGGAGTTCAGGAGGCTCTTTTTCTCTGGATTTCTAGAGAGCAGTAGGCCTTTCTGCCTTTGTCTCTGTCAGACTGACAGTTGGGCTTTTTTCCTCAGAACTTTGAGGGAGCAGGAGTCTGTGTCTGTGTCTCTGTGACAGGCAGTTTCACTATTTATAGTTGAGGAAGAACTCCTTTAAGGAAGTGGTAGTAGATTAATGTACATCGATTAGCACAGATAGCAAATAAAATCTTAGTTAGTCAGAGAAGGTAAAATAGGCCTGTTCTGGCAGGCAAGAAGATTCTATCCTTGAAGGCAGTTAGATTTAGAGTTTCTTAGAAATTTTAGTATAGTTTTTGGATTTTAGGCATAGTTATAAGATATTAGAGTGAAATCTCACTTTCCTCCCTCCTATTTCCTATCCTAACTTCTCAGAATAAATAAATGTTTGTGTTTTACCAAACTGCTCTCTATACTTGTGTCAAACTCCTACACAAAAAATTTAACCCTTTGCAGATTCTAAGTAGAAAACTGATTCAATAATGATTCCCACATTAATAATGAGGTGTTTCCTTTCTGTTAAAATGAAATCTTCTCTTGGTTATTTGGTATTTAGAAAGTATTTATGATATATAAGCTTGAGACTTCAGTATATTCTACCAGCCTCTGGCTCATTTGTTACTTATTCACGAACCATATTTTCCAGAATGTCTTTCACTGTTCTCTCAATGCCCACTTTTGCACCAAAGTAACACAATATCAAAGTATATGTTTAGCTAATTATGAGGACCATAGCTAATCTTTTGTAGTATCTCTACCCTGCCTAAATTTCTGCAACATGTGTTGTCACATAAGTTGATAATATGTTTATAGATATGTCTCATGAACCCATTAAATCATTTGTTCTTGTCCTCTTTGAACAAACAATAAATTCATATGCATGTATATTTTTCCAATCTATAATTTGAGTGTTTTCAATATAGAAACTCTCTCTCTCCAATGTTAACACTGTCAACTATTTGTTAATTTATACTCCTAGAGAGTTATGTAAGTCACTGGGAAGTTAAGTGAGTCAAAGTCACACCACAAATAGCATGTATGTAGTGCTTTAAGGATTGCAAATTTATTATATTTTTGAGTCTAACAACCACCCTGTGAGATCAATGGTATTTTTATCCCTATTTTACAAATGGGGAAATTGAAACTGAGGACCAAACAGCTAATAAGTATTTGAAGTGTTTTCCTGACTTTGAGTTCAGCATCCTTGTTCAGCATCATCATACCACCTGCATCATTAGGAATTTTCTCTTTTTAGGTGCCTAAAAATTACTAACAGTTAGAAAGGCTATTTATTAACTATCCAATTTTTAATTAAAGTTTTTTTTCTCCTGATTTACTTGTCCTTTTAAATCTGTGATAGCTGGTTTCATTTTGCCAGTAGGTCCTCAAATAATTCATGCTAATTATAAACTGCCATGTCTAAAGATGAGAAGTCTTTGTTCTTCTAAGAACAAATCATTTTAAGAAAGAAAAAGTAGAACAACACTATAAGAATGGTTCATTCAGAACTGGAGGATTTCCATGTGAACTGGAAAGACCTCCAAGAATTGATGCAGAGCAAAATGAGCAAAACTAGGAGAACATTATACACATACACTGTGGCACAATATAATGTAATAGACTTTTCTACTAGCAGCAATGCAATGACCCAGGACAATTCAGAGAAACTTTGTTGAGATCTATTTATCATCTCCGATAAGAACAGCTTAGTTGATAAGAAGTAAGGACACAGGAGATCTTTTAGCTCATGCTTCCAGCTCTGTCTCTGAGAGCATGGAGTTTATTATATATATTTCAAGACTCATTTCACACAAAAGAACCCCCCCTAAAACTTTGCAGATGTGCAGAAATTACAAATTATGTCATTTCAAAACACAAAAAATCTCATTTGACTTCAGAATAGAACAAGGCCAAGGCTGAATTTTGGCTGGCCAATTATCAAAAGCTTAGTCTGGGAATATTTTCTCAGGGACGAATAGCCCCCCACTGTAGGAGGTTTTTTTTTTTAAAAAAAAACATTTATTAATATTCATTTTTTAGAAAAGTTAACATGGTTACATGATTCATGCTCCCACTTTCCCCTTCACCCCCTGCATTCCCCCCACCCATGGCCATTGCACATTTCCACTGGTTTTAACATGTATCATTGATCAAGACCTATTTCCAAATTGTTGATAGTTGCATTGGTGTGGTAGTTTCGAGTCTACATCCCCAATCATGTCCGCCTCAATCCCTGTGTTCAAGCAGTTGTTGTTCTTCTGTTTCCACTCCTGTAGTTCTTCCTCTGAATGTGGGTAGCATCTTTACCATAAATCCCTCAGAGTTGTCCTGTGTCATTGCATTGCTGCTGGTACAGAAGTCCTTTACATTCGATTTTACCATAGTATATCAGTCTCTGTGTACAGTGTTCTTCTGGCTCTGCTCCTTTCTCTCTGCATCAGTTCCTGGAGGTCTTTCCAGTTCACATGGAATTCCTCTAGTTTATTATTCCTTTGAGCACAATAGTATTCCATCACCAGCATATACCACAATTTGTTTAGCCATTCCCCAATTGAAGGACATACCCTCCTTTTCCAGTTTTTTGCCATCACAAAAAGTGCAGCTGCAGGCAATTTTCAGGTAAAGGAATCAAAAGTATCAATAAACACATGAGAAAGTGTTCTAAATCTCTAATAATTAGAGAAATACAAATCAAAACATCTCTGAGGTATCACCTCACACCTAGCAGATTGGCTAAAATGAAAGAAGGGGAGAGTAATGAATGCTGGAGGGGATGTGGCAAAATTGGGACATTAATGCATTGCTGGTGGAGTTGTGAACTGATCCAACCATTCTGGCTGGCAATTTGGAACTATGCTCAAAGGGCTATAAAAGAATGTCTGCCCTTTGATCCAGCCATACCATTGTTGGGTTTGTACCCCAAAGAGATCATATATTGGCAGACTAGTACTTAGGAGGTTTTGTCTAAATTTTGTCCATTATTGACCTTGACGTGTCTAGAAACAGATTCAGAGTCCAGGCAGGCTTTTGCTTAATTTCTGTATTTAGTCTTGGAGAGAAATTGTTAACCTCTTAACTGTTGGTTTGCTAGGAACTTAAAGCTTTTCAATAAGGAAAGGTGTGGATCAGAAAAGGAGTCAAAAGAGGAGTCACAGATTTTTATCTATTTGAGACTGTTTCTCTTATTGGCTTCCCACAAAACTTATGGGAAAGAACGCTATCCACATCCAGAGAAAGAACTGTGGGAACAGAAACGCAGAAAAAAATCATATGATCGACCATATGATTCAGTGGGGATATGATTGGAGTTTTGGCACTAAAAGATCACTCTATTGCAAATATCAATAATATGGAAATAGGTTTTGAGCAATGATACATGTATAACTCAGTGGAACTGCTTGTCAGCTCTGGGAGGGGGGATGGAAGAGGAGAGGGAATGAACATAAATCATGTAACCATGGAAAATATTCTAAATAAATGAATAATTTTTTTTCAAATTAGAATAGTTCATCCAGTATGTTTATATCTTTAAAGGACACAATAATCTTAAATAAGTCCCCATTACACTTACTTCCATTATCAGGAATGCTTATTTTCACAGAAGTAACTAAGTAGAAGCAACAAAGAAAACCAAGTTATTTGTTACGGAACCTAATATTTGAAATGTTGTTTTGGGGACTTGTTTTAGGATGTTTACAACAAAATGACTCATATGAGGCAAATATTACTGGAAAAATAGCCCATTTTGTCAACAATTATTATCCACAATTTGGTGACTGGGAACATTAAATTATAATACCTGCTTCAATGGTGTTGGACAATTTTGGTATTTGTTATATTAGTTTATCAAGTATTATAAGTTCTGATAATACCAAGTTTTCATGTGATTTTTTGTGTTCTGTCCATTTCAAGAATGGACTTTGAATATATTAAAATGAAGTTAGGCATTCACAATGAACCAAAACACTGCCTTTCCAATAAATATAAGACAGTAAAATAAAATTTATATGTATATATGAATATTTAAATCTGCATAGTGTAATGCAGGATTTGTGCGAGATCTCTTGCATTTGCAAAATTACCCTAGGCAATCCTGGCAGTTAGGAGAATGGAACTTTGGCCCAGCAAGTGCCAGTCCCAAGACCTGACTGTTGGAGCTGGGACTGCAAAACCCACCTTGGGGTTCTGATTTCCTTGACCTCAGCCAGACACCCAGCTACCCCTGGACTTCCCTTGGGACCCCAGGTTGAGGGAGGTTTGGGTTGTGGATCATGGGTAGGAAATTATGTTAGGTCAGCCTAGGTACAAAGACACCCCTAAAGCAAATCATCAACCTCATCTGCCTAGTTGGTGGACCACTTAACATCAGGGCAGTGGTAATTATCCTGGCTGAGGGGCTGGTTCCCTCAGCCTGACATTACCTTCTAGGCCCATTGCCAATACTATCCAGTCACCCTTAGCAACAGCTTCTCCAGACCCTAACCCTCTTTCCTCTGTTTTCCCTCCTGTGTTTAAATAAACCCTTAGCCTGATAAGCTTCTATAGTAATTTATAACATCAACCAGGGCTAAGGGGCTGAAGAAAGGGAAGATAGCAACCACCTGACTCCAGAGGAAGTATTGGCCAGGCATCCATTTTATTCAGGAAGTGTGACAGCTTCACTTCCTGTTGCTTAATGCTTTCACTCCAGCAGGGAGGGGCTCCTCACTCCCAACCTTAAAGGAGCCTATAGACAGCAGGGAGACTGACTGAGCATCACAGCTCAGACTTACACATCCCTGGCTGTCTCAAGTCATCAATTACAGTAGTTGTAGGCCCCCTGGCCCAGGTGACTCTCCAATACCACCAGCTCCCTGTTATCAGTATACCCCCCTTTATTACAATAGATACATATGTATATACATATATAATAGTCAAGTTTTCTGTTCCAAAATTCATATAAATCATTGAGTCAAAATGAATGAATAATAGCTATAATCTGTTTGTTTTACATATCTGTCCACAGTTTATTTCTAACTTGGAAAACAAATTAAGTAAAAGTATCAAAACTGTCATTCACTGTTGTTTAGAACTCAAGAGCATTGCACAATGCATGGCACATAACAGGTAATTAATAAATGTTTATCATCTGACTGTCTAGATAAGGAAGCTCCTATCAGTACAGATTAATATCTTCTCTGCAATTTAGAGTCTTAATGGGCTAAATGCCTTCTGTCAGAGATGAGATTCAAAGACGTGATTTTTCTGACTTCAAGGCCTTTTGGAAAGTCTTTCTGATTCTCTATCCACTAAAAAATAATTATGCATATATATGTTTGCATGTATACTTTATATGTTTGTAAAATATACATAACATAATACATGAAGTTTTCAAATGAGAGTATTTTTACTGTTTTATAAGAAATTAATTTATATGATAATGGTCAAAAAGAAATCTCTTTATGGAAAATTTGGAGTTTTCTGAGGTCCCGTGCAAGAAAATATTTTCTGGTAATACCCTGAAAGTAGGAAAGAGTGATGATAATGAATAAAATGATTTGAGAAACTGTAATGCAGGCTATCTGTAAACACTCACAAATCTATGATGGAATAGGAGATGTATCTTAGAAACAGGATCAACATTTTATATACTGAATGATAGGACAGGATGACAGATGAGGAATGAAGGCTTTGGGAAAGCTAAAGACATTAAAGAAGAGGACCATTTATCATAGAGAAACATTGCCCTCTTTATGGCCTCACACATTGAGTGTTTGATCTGACCGCATAGCATAGAATGAATGTTAACTCAGAAATGAAAAGAAATCTTTGTTTATAGTTTTATAATCTTAGTGTAATGGAAAAGTTATTACAGGTATTGTGTTTATCTTTTAACTCTCCTGACCTTAAGCACACTCTGTTTTTCTAAAATTTTGTAACATTTTATTTCATGAAGCAATTGTAATGTTTACTAAAAAATTTCACTACAATATCTAACGAGTCACATACATATAACTCAGGCATTGTCTGATGAAAGTTTCTATACCAAACAGTAGGCTATTTCCATTCTGTTTTTCGATGGAAAGCTGCTAAGATGCTGCACAACAAAAATTCATTGTCAATCCTTTTGCTATATTGGAAAATCTTTTTTTAAAAAATCTAAAGATCTGCATACCTATGTGAACACACTATTTCCCCCACTGTTAACCTAAACTATATGAACCGCTAATGTGATCAATCATCTTTCTTTGTTCAAATTGTCATATTTAGAATTATGAAAAATAATCTAGCCGAAATCCAAAGAATTTATTTCTTCTTTACATGTTTGTATATTATAGAGTACTTTATACACACAAATGATGCTGACATACATTTGCATAATGAAGGCATAATATCCAAAGGTATAAAGATGAAATATTGTTCTATGTATATAAATACATTTGTTTATATTTATTCTATTTGGGTATAAATTATTGAAATAAAATAAATGTATTTAATTCAATATATAAAGTAGGTAAATTTATATCATATGCATATATAAATCCAAACATTCACATATAAATTCACATATTCATATATACTCCTACTTAATTAAATTAAAATCTATTTGACTTCACTAATTTCCCTCTAGGAATATAATAAATTACTTAGTTGTATGACACAACTTTAGCTAATAATGGACACATGATTATTCTGACTGAGTAGTTCATTTGGGAATAGGAGAAGGATTTCCTAGATGTCTCCTGGGCCATCATTCAAACAAATTCTTATTCAAGTAACTAATGAGACAAGAAGAATTCCATGTATAATTGACTTGTACTCTCCTGGGTAACAGCTCTGAGAGCTCATCTTAACAAATTCCCAAAGTGTGTTGAAGTCAAAAAGCATTGTAATTAATGTATTTGTCAGATACAAAGCTTGAAAAATAGAAATGCAATCCGATTCCAACTTCTACTGTTATTCTTTTACAAAGAAGCAAAGGAAAAATCTCTAAATAAAAGAACAAAAGTTAAATTTAGTAAAAATAAATGGCTATAATAGAAAACCCCAGTGATCACCTATTATATATTATGTAATACATTAATTTTCCACACCTTTAATATAAATTATTATCTGATAATTCACCTAAACTAGCATTGAATGATATACCTTACATAAGATTAAGCATTGTACTGAGTTGTACACAAATTCACTGATCTCTTAACTAGAAATGATTGTAAATCCGTACCTCATTTCTGTAAAGTCATCTGTATTTTACTTATCTTTTGAAGTTGAGAAAAAAAAGTTGTTTACTTTTAATATCAGCAGTAAGCCTAAAACTCTATCTAAAGTGATTTTTCCTTAAGTACTTAGATTTTAGAGAATGACCAAATACCAAATTCTCCTGCAGGACAAGTCTTTCCTGATCTTATAGTCAGGCCAGTGTTTTATGGGAAAAATTAAAGGTTTATGCTAAAAGTTTGAAATATGGAATAATGTTAATTAATCGTCCTTCTTCATATTAACCACAGCATCAAAATTCAGTAAAATACAATTGTGAGCAGCAAATATTTAGCTTTTTAGAGAATTGCAGAATTGGAAAGGCCATTAAAGGTCTTCAAGTTCAATATTTTCCTCACCAAAAAATCCACTCTACAGTGACCCATTAAGTAACTATTTAGCCTTTGATTGACAATTTTTATTAAGAGTACCTACAACCTCCTAATGCAACTCATTTCTACTATAGAATTGTATTGATTTTAAGAGAGGTTTTCTTTATATAAAACCTATTTCTTTATTTCAGTATCATTCAAATTTTACCCCTATTTCCATCCTCCGGAGAGGGGGCTAATTTAAATCTATCTTCTATATGACAGCCTTTAAAATATTTTAACACAAATCAGCATACCACAGTCCCCACACACTCAAATGTTCTATGAAGTAAACATTGCATTTTCCTTAACTTAATAATGACATGGCATGACTCAAGGTCAGTGTCTAAAGGGAAGGCAGCTATGTGTCAGAACTAGTCAAAAAGTTATTGTTTAGTCATTCAAGTGATTCTTCACGATCCTATTTGGGGTTTTATTTGCCAAGATCCTGGAGTGATTTGCTATTTCTTTCTCCAATTGATTTTATGGTTGATCCTGGGCAAGTCATTTAACCTCGTTTGCTTCAGTTTCTCTATCTGTCAAATGAGCTAGAGAAAGCAATGTTAAACAACTCTAGTATCTTTACAAAGAAAACTCCAAATGATGTCACAAAGAATAAGAAAAGACTGAACAATAATAACAAGGTAGTGGTATACTGGTAAATGTCTAATTGGTTCTTCATAAATGTAAGAAACACTTTTAATTTTAATTGATATTATTAATGTTTTATCCACTATTTTATTAAGTCTTGACAGAAAAAAAAAAGTCAAGCTCTAGTATTTCTGTCTTTTCTGATTTCTGAGTTATAAAAGCTTACACTAAAACTTAACAAGGGACTTTGGAGATACAATGGGAGTTGGCTCCAGCACTCCCATGGTCTTTCACCATCCTGGTCACTTTCCACTAGACATTTTTATCCTAACCAATATCCTTTCTAATCTGTGATGTACGGAACTGAATTCAACACTTTTCCAGATGTGGTCTAACCAGAGCAGAGTGTAGAAGGACTATCTCCTCCCTGTTTCTAGAAGATATGTCTCTCTTAATGCAATCCAAATCCATTGTAATTTTTTTTGTCCAACCATGCCTCTGATTTTTTGCCTTGAAGTCTCTAAAACCCCCAAAGTTTTTACATACAAACTACTGTTTAACCTGCCTCTCCATATTGTACTTGTGAGTTTGATTTCTTGAATCAAATATAGCATTTTGTAGCCATCCTTATTAGATTTCATCTTGTTAAAGTCAACACAATTATCTGTTAGGATATTTTTGGTTCCTGACTGCTATCCAGGATGTTAACTATCTTTCCCAAGTCTGTAATCTATAATTTTAATACAAATGACATCTATTATTTTATTCACATCATTAACTAAAATGTTAAGCAGCCAGCACAGAGATACCCATAGATCTGGTTTTTCTAATCCCTACTTCCTTGACCAGATATTTATTTATTTAATAGTACCATAAGAAAAATGAAATTTGAGTATCCCAGAAAATTATTTTTATTTAAATTTTATCTTATTTATTTTTCATTTTTGCATAACTTTAATTTCCCAAGTTTCCTTCCCCCTCTATTCAGTGAGTTGCCTTTTATAAGAAAGATTTTTAAAAGATAGGAAAAAAATTAAGCAAAAGAAATCAACGAAGAAATAATGCCTAGCAGTTAAAACAGTATTCCAGCACTCTGCTCTGACTTCTTCAAATACATGAAAAAGGGTCATTTTCACACCTTTTTTTTTACAAGGTCAAGTTTGTTTATTATAACTAAGAAGTATTCGGTTTTGTTTTGGTTTTGTTATATTTACATTAATGTAGTAATTGAGTAGATTGTTTTCTTCCATCAGCTTACATCATTTTCTATCAGTTCCTATAGATTTCCTCATATTTCTCTAAATGTATAAAATTTATCATTTCTTATGTTTCATTAATATTCATTACATTCACATTCTGTAATTTGTCTAACCATTCTCCAAATTGATGCATATCTGCTTTGCTTCCAGTTTTTAGCTTCCATACCAAAAAAATACTGCCACAAATAACATGTAATATTTTAGTATGTTGGTGTCTTTAACTCCTTTGGGTATATAGCTAGTAGTAGGATTTAAGGATCATATCCCATCTCCCCCTTAAAAATCATCATTTTAATAACTTTTGAATATAATTTCAAATTGTTTTTCAGAGAATATGAGCTAATTCCCGGGATGAGCTATCCTGTCCATAAAAGTATTTTAGAAATTAAAAAAACAGCTTGCACATTTCACAGTTAGCTCATTTATGAGGTAAATTCTCAGAAAATACAACTAAATTATGCTACCCCCAGGTATCACGGAAATTTTAAAGTAGTGAAAATTTGACTTCAGGGTCCCAGAAGCTTCTTCCTATCCCCATTTTATCACCACCACCTACACATGATATTCTCCTTTCTTCTTAACCCTACCTTGGTGAGTGGTAATAGGGTCAGATTCTTTATCTTCACTAACATGTAAATAGCAGTTTTAAATTTTCATAGTGTCCCAGGAGCACTGGCATTTTAAAAGACTGCAAAGCCTTAATGTATTGTGAAGCTATGATCTTGGAATATAAATGGTGATCAAATGTCCTAGGAAGAATACTTTCATCATTTAAGCCATCACAAACCACTAAGAGTATACCTTACAGCAAATCTGGCTCTGTAGACCTAGATGAGTGCAAAAAGTAACTAGAAAAGTATAAATTTTGTTTCTCTTAAATTCTAATAGAACTTTTAAATAAAATCAATCAACTCAATTTTAATATACTTATCTTCCTCAGTTTTAGATAAATATAAGCCTTGTCTATCTTAGCCTTCTTCTTTCAATACTCCAAACATTAGTGATTTCATTGATGTGGGCATAATTTTTGCTAGAAAATCTTGAATTCCACTTCAGTTTTAGTACATAATCTTCAAGACTTCCTTTGGCTAAAATATTCAGAACTCAACACCCTAGTAAGGAATGTCTGAATTTTACTAGGCAAATTCTTGGAAAACAGAAAGAATACAACAATAAGTTTGTACTTGAAACTTTTCCAGATTGGTAGGACCTACTGAACCTGACGCTTGACTGTCATAGCCTTTGAGAACTCAAGATCGCTTCAATAAATGGTAGAACTAGAGTGGATTTGTCTTTTCCTTTTTGAGATATTATTATTAACTGATTGACATCAAAGGTGCAACCAAATATGTGTGAAATATGCAATGCATTTTCTAAAAACTTAAAAGCTAAATTTTTCTGGCAAGATATCTTACACAATAAGGTTTCTTGGTTTTTACTTTTTATTTCTATTTGCGCATTCATTCATGATAAGTGATCCAGATGTCCTATTAAGTATGTCATAATATGGGCATCAGGAGATCTGGGATCCAGTTGCACTTTGGTAAAGAACCAGCATATCACTGGGGACAAGTCATTTGACCTCTCAGGAACTCACTTCGCTTGCCAAATGAATAAAGTAGAAGAAGGGGGCCTCTGATCTGTATCAAATATTTTATAATTCTAATTGTATTATAGAAATTTATTAGAAAGGGCACAGCTAACAAATTTTATATGAACTTTGTCTATGGGCACTGTTAGGAAAAAAGGCTTAAACAACTTTTATCCATTAACTAAAAGTATGTAATGATCATATTTTATATTTTGAGAGGACAAATATCTTTGATGTTTTAATACAAATCATTATAAGAAAACTTCCCTGGAAAAATCAAAAGTCCAATTACTGATAGTTTTACTAATGTAACACAGAACATTCTAATTAAAGAGAGAAAATGACTTTGCAAATATCCTTGTAAGAAAATGAATAACTACAAGTTAGGGACTCAGATATCATAGAAGACATCTGCTATTTCATCCTGTGGTTCAAAAATATAACTGTCTAAGTTTGGAAAACAAGCTTCGTTCTAGGCTCTTTTGAAGCTGTATCCTTTATTCTTGGGATGTCTAACCTCTCTATTTGAATCCCCAATCAAATTCCTTTCATTGTCTCTGAAAATTTGCCCCTACTTCATTTCCTCTGTTTCTCTCATGTGCAGTGTCTCCTTATGTTATGTTGAAATAACCTACTGTGGACTAATTTGGGAATCTAGCAACAATTATGATATTGTTTATTTAGGAAAAAATGTATTTTCGTTCCAAACAAAAGGCTTACATAGAGTGGGGAAATACACATATATGTATGTGTATGTATAGACAGATACATATATGTAGAGTTGTCATTTTGTATTTTATAGATATGTATGTATCTGTCTATACATACAGAGAGAAAGAGAAGACAATGTGGGATGCATGTAGGTTATATTTAACCCTTACCTGTCTCCCTGTATGACCTTTGGCAAATCAGTTAATCTCTCTAAGCATCCATTTCTTTAATCTATAAAATGAGGGGACTGTACTAAATGACCTCTGAGATTCTTTCTATCTCTAAATCAATGATTCTATGAAATATTATGTGTCATAAATAGATTTTAAAAAATCAACTTCACAAAGTCAAGGTGGGTGATTAGATGGCAGGTCAATTTTTTAACAAATCTATGCTTTTCAATAGTCAACAACAGTATAATAGGAGAGAAAAGCAAAATTGATGTAATCTAAGTGAATTTCATGAATAGCATAGTGGACAGAATTATGAAGATAACACTGTTTATTCTATTCTTTTTAGAATAGAGCTAAAATATGGGATTCATTTCTGGGTGTCATATTTTAGGAAAGACATTGATAAGGAAGTTTATAGCAGATCATTCTAAAGAGGGAAACTTGGGTGGAGAATGTCAAGATCACAACACTTTTTTTCCTATTTTTTAAAATTTATTATCTATTTATTATTATTTTTATTTTTAGAAAAAATATTTCATGGTTACATGATTCGTGTTCTTACTTTCCCCTTCATCCCCTGAAACCCCCCCCAACCCCATAACCAATGTGCATTTCCACTGGTTTTAACATTTGTCATCTATCAAAACCTATTTCCATATTATTGATAGTTGCATTGGTGTGGTCATTTCGAGTCTACATCCCCAATCATGTCAGCATCAACCCTTGTGTTAAAGCAATTGTTTTTCTTCTGTGTTTCCACTCCTGCAGTTCTTCCTCTGAATGTGGGAAGCATTCTTTTCCATAAGTCCCTCAGCCTTGCTCTGGATCCTTACATAGCTGCCAGTACAGAAGTCCATTACATTTGATTTTACCTCAGTGTATCAGTCTGTCAAACTTCTGACAGGGGTCTAATTACTCAAATATACAAGGAGCTAAATCAATTGTATAAAATAATCAAGCCATTCCCTAATTGATAAATGGGCAAGAGACATGAATAGGCAATTTTCAGATAAAGAAAGATCACAACACTTTGTGATCATTTGAAGGAAATAGAGATTTTTGGCTGAAGAAGAGAAAACCAAAGAGAGGGGCAACAAGAATAGAACATAATAACTATCTTCAAGCATCTGTCATCTCCTTAATATAAAAAGCCATCTCCTTGGCCCCAGAAAGTAGAGAAGTAATTAAGAGAAACAGCTATAGAGAGGTAGATTTAGGATCAACATAAGGGGAAACAATGGAGATAAAATGTCATATGAGTAAATGGACTGCATTTTACATTGGGTATTCCCATTTCCACAAAGCAAAGGCTGGAAGACCATTAGAGATTTGTGGTTTCTCAAAAAAAATTCCTTGAATTATCTAATAGAATGATTTGCTTTGTTTCTAGATATGTATGTCGTTTTAATAGTATGAGAACTCATAGCTGAGAACATCCATCCCTCTGTCAGTACTGATTGGTATATTTTCTGTAACTTATAGTCTTAGAGAGTTGCTTAGAGAACTGAGAGGTTAAGTAACTTGCCCATGGTCATACAGTAAATATGAATCAGATGCAAAATTTGAATCTGAGCTTTTGTAGCTTCAATGTCAGCATAATTATTCACTACAGCACATTTAAATGAAGGGTAATTTTATGAAATATTTAGATAATGCATGGGAAGAGTGGAAGAGTGAAGTTAGTATAGCTGAATGGATGGATACATAAACAGATTGGCAGACAGAAGGCATGCCATAGAGCTAGCAAAAAGGTGCCATGGGTATCAGGGCCCTGCCAAGGTACAGAAAATGCTCACTTATTAGACCTGAAGGATCCAGGGGTGATTTTAAAATTATATGTGGAGGGTGGGGAAATTTGGAAATGATGGTCAGAATAGAGAAGACATGGAACTTATTCTAGCTGATGATGATCATGGCAAGCACCATTTAAAAAGAAAACCAAATCCTTTAAAAATATAAAGTCTGTTTATCATATGCATTTGTTCTCATATGTGCAATCAGTATTAGGTGCTCGTCTTTGGGATAATTTTCATCACTGACTGCCTGAGTTGACATTTTTCTTCTCAAACTAACAATTTGTTTAAATATGCTGTCCTTGATAGAATATATTAGTAGAACAAAGAAGACCATGTTTGACCAGTTTAAATGGTATTATTTTATTGTCAAAAATAGTTTTCAGGGGTTTGTTTTTAAATTGTTTGAGTTCTAATGGGATCCATGCATGTATATTTAGAAGGAAAAAAAAACCAAGAATTCGTTTCTTGGTTTAGACACAACTTTTGTTTGTCTTGCTCCTGATAGCAGACATCTATGTGGCATAATATAGTGTTGTAAAAAGTTGGAGTAAAGACAAAAAAGAAAACAAACAAAAACAAAACTCAAATCCAGGCTTTCATTCTTACTAGCCCTATGACTCTGAGCAAGTCCTCAACTTTTTATTATGTATAGGAAACTATCCAAGGCTATACATTACAGAAAAATTACCAATCCAAACCAGTACTACATATTTCCATGTAAAATGCTTAAAACAAATTCTGTACTAAAATAAAAACAGAAACCCATGCAATTACACCTAAAATTTGAGAGGCAGCATGATAAAGAGAAAAGAATACTCACTGGATTTGGAATCAGAGAGTCTCGGTTCAAATCATGTCTCTATTATTTATCATACCTTTGTACCTTGGGTAAGTCCTTTAACCCTTCTGGTTCTCCCTTAACTTTCATATAAAATGAATATTCTCAACTTAATGACCTTTACAGTCTGTTTTAACTAGAAAATTATGATATCATTCCAATGAACAAAGTAGAGTGATTATTACATTTTTATGTTTTATATATGTTGTTATAAAATTATAATAAATTCCTAATTTTATTTTAATAAAATATGATCCAAGAATTTGTATTTATTTGTAGTTTAATGAATCATGAAGATATTAAAGATTTATTCAAAATCTGACTCTAATGAGCAAAGTGCTCATGGACCAGACTTATGTATATATTTCTAATATTTCACATGATCGACTTGTGAATCCTTAAATTGGTTGGGTCTTAAATTTTGTGGAACTTAAAAACCAAACCTTTACTGTCATCTGCAGTCTGGAAGGCTGGGAAGCAATTTCAATAGCTTCTTTGTAAGGTCAAAGACATACACTCCACATCTGAATGAGATGATGCCAGGGCTCTAGAGGAAGAAGGACTTTCAAATGAGCTTCTTATCTAGGCACTGGCTATACCATTGTCTTGGTATCCATTTCTTTATCTTGTAATTGATTGCCAACATTATGCTAATATTTCTGTCATGACACTTGTTTGATTGACATCCTGCAACACCTATTCCTATAATCTTCAGTAAAATCAGTTCAGCTCAGTCTCTCTCTCTCTCTCTCTCTCTGATCATCTGAGGAGAAGCTGACAGGCTGAGCTGATGACACCATGCCAATGTTTTATCTGTGTTTCTTGTTTCTCTGATCCTTCTATGGCTGTAAACTTAATCCATACTTTCCACTTTCTAGTCTCCCTCCACAGGTGATTCAAACCCACGTAAGAATTATATGTATGAGCTGGACATCTACAGAATTATTTCCACAGACTATTTTAGGTAAAATGGGAAGGGATTACAATAATTGTTTTTGTTATTAAAAAAAATAGAGGAGCAGAGACTATCACTACATGATTTGGAATTTCTATATTCAACCATTTCAGCCTCTTAGATAGGACAACTTGCCTTTCCTGGTTCTGATTCTGATTCTACCTAGCCTTCACCACCATGGCATAGCTACCTTCTCAGCCTAGAACATCACTCCACTTTAGCCTTCCCACTCTGGAACACATCTCTGCCATTGCATTGCAAATCTTTCTCTCTTTGGTTTGTTCCTCACTTAAATTCCATTATGAGCCAGGGCCCCAGGGCAGCCATCCTAAACTATAGTCCTACTTCTCTAGACTTCTTCCTCTTAGGATTATTTTCTGTGTCTTTTCTCCCTTTTCTATGTCCATCACCCACTTTCTCACCCATTATGTTGTTCTTCCCCCATTAGTCCCTCCAGAGTACAAACTGTCTTTTGCTTACATTTGTGTTGCCAGGACTTGTGCCTGATATGTAGTAAGTGCTTAATAAACATGTGTTGATTATAATAGACCAATTAGGATGTTCTATTATAAAAAGATAAAAAATAATTTTAAAGAACCACTCTAGCCAGGCTAAAATCAAGTCAGTAATGTGGTATAAATAAAGCAAACTAAATTTCTGAATCTGTGCTAAATAATAACAATAATAACATATATGAAAATATTTAATTGCTGAATGACATTTTTGGATCTGTAAAACAACTGAACTCCAACATGCAATTTCTAACAATAAACTTTAAGGAGATAAAATTAAGAGAGATTAATAAAGTTTAAATAAAAGAAAATCATAGTTTCTCAGCTTCATAACCAATTTCTCTTATGTATGACTATTCATTTTTATAAATTGGCAAAGGGAAAGATTTTTTATAATCAATACAGAATATAGAATCTAAAAGTTATGAGGGTTCATCTTTACATATTGTACATTCTAAAGAATACTTTCTGGCCAATGACTTGTCAGAAGCAACGAATTCCAGAGTCTGTAGTTGGGTTTGAAACCATTGTCTAAACTTTATTGGAGCAGTTATTTGAGGTATTTTTCCCTTTCACTGATAGCTACTTGACTTTATTTATGATTAATTCTTGGAAGCCTTAAATGTTCTTCTTAGGATTTGATTGTAGTATTTGCTGACTGTTATTTTGGATGTTCATGTCTAATAAACATCTGTTGTTATTTTTAAAGTAAACACAACCTAATTTGGCCCTTAATTTATTTGGATTGCATTTGGAGTCTCCGTGGTTATTCTAGATTATCATGGTTTAATTTGCATATTACACATTAAATCATGATAATCTAGAATAACCTTGGAGAATTATGTATATGTAAGTATATTTATAATATACATGAAGTCACAAAAATATTTTTCCCCAAAAATTTACTTCAAAAATATTTATTAAGTTCCTAATAAATGGCAAGTATTGTAAGAGGTATAGAGGATACAAAGACATAAACTACACAGTCATTGACCTTACAATGTTTGCATTCTTTGAACTGGAATACAATGTATAAAAAGCTAGCTAAACACAAAATAAAATAAGAAAGAAGGGTTATCAGTAAAGGTTTTTGTTTTTTTTTTTAACCCTTATACTTCGGTGTATTGTCTCATAGGTGGAAGATTGGTAAGGGTGGGCAATGGGGGTCAAGTGACTTGCCCAGGGTCACACAGCTGGGAAGTGGCTGAGACCGGGTTTGAACCTAGGACCTCCTGTCTCTAGGCCTGACTCTCACTCCACTGAGCTACCCAGCTGCCCCCAGTAAAGGTTTTAACAGAGGAGGTGACACTTGAACTAAGCCATGAAGAAAGGGAACAGAAGAGGCAGAGGTGAGTAGAATACACTCCCTTAATGGGGAAACATCTGTGGAAAGGGATGGAAACAAAAGGCAATATGTCAATCTGACTAATAGAGAATTTTAATGCCTATAGAAATGCAAATTATGTATCATAGAGGCTCAATTGATTTAAATAATCTGATTCTGGTGTTTTATTCAAGTTCATTAAACAAATATTTATTAAATTTCTACTGTGTTTTAGACAATGAGCTGGGGTCATGGACACAAAGACAAAAATATAAGACTTGGACCTCAAGGAGCTTGTACTCTATTAGATTCAAAAGGGATCAACTCAGGGAATGTGAATACCTTTGAAACTTATTTTTCCATTAATAAACTAAACCTAATCTATGCATTTACCATTTTCCCCTTAGTTTAAAAAAGGAATACTAATTATATTCAGGGCCTATTTTTCAATGCAACATCTACCCCTCCATCTACCAGTTTTCTGCTGTTTAAAATTCAAGTATGCTCTCAGGTAGAGGTTGTTAACCTAAGGTCTACAGACCTCAACAGATTTCAGAGGGTATGTGAACTTGCATGGGAAAAATTACATATTTTTGTTTCCTAACCTCTGAAATTTAATAATTTCATATGCAGATATAGGATATCTACATTTGTATATACATATACACAGACATACATCTACATACACACTATATATGTGTGTGTATGTTTATAGAATGGGATATTCAGGGAGGGCTAGCATCTCTTGTTTGAGAGTCTTCCAAGCCTTTCAGGGCTGCTTTCACCTTTGGTGTTCACCTCTCACCCAATTCTCATCTGTGACTTCAAGAAGTTATATCAGACTATGTGGAGAATTTATAGTTTGGCCAGACATCAAAGAAGTTCAGGTCAAACATTTCATCCCTGGCCAAGGCTAGTTATCCTGATTTTTGTCTTACCCCATAGACTTGGATAACTCTGGAAAAGAGAGTATGACTGATGGCTTTGTATAATCTTCCTTTCTTAAATCTAACTCATACACAAGTGAAGACATCTCCCCATGACGTCACTGTTCCTTTTAAAAAATAGAACAATCACACAAATTACACAATTAAAAAACAATCACACCAAGCTTACAAATTTAATTAAGTAGCTGAATAAAAAAAGATTAGAATAAAAAAATTGTTATGGCCTAGAACCATGGGCCAACCCTAATAAAAATTGAACTAAATAAAAATGATGTAACAGGTGTTTCTTACTACCTTAAATCACTACTCTCAATTTTTTCATTTTCAGGACCCTTTTATGTTCTTAAAAATTATTAAGTATACATTCCTAATCTTTTGTTTAACTGAATCATATCAATTGATATTGACCATATAAAGAAGTTAAACTCATTATTACGATGAAAATAATCTTTACGTCTCAGACCTCACTCTGAAAAAGTTTCAGAGACCCCTCCCCACGGCCTCCAAATAACACATTGAAAAGTGCTTCCTTATATGATGTCTAAAGTTTCTTCCAATTTAAAAATCCTACAGTGTTTTTCTTCCCCCACCAGTGGTGTATTTCAAATAATATTTGAAATGTTACTGAAAATAAGTGATCTGAACACACCTTAGAAGAATAGCTTTCTTGGATTTTGACCTCTGCTTAACCAAAGATCTAAGAATATTGCTTTAGGTAGCTTCATGTTGATCCCCGGCTGTAATTTCTGGATCTAGAAAAATTTTAACTGAGACAGAAAATAATAAAAATAAATGTTAAATAAATTTAAACAAACACAAAATGAAGTTATATAAGCAAATATTTAGTAAGGAGATATAGGTTCAGGTCTTGAATCTCTACAATAATATAGGGGGGAACAAGCTGTTAAATTTAAAGTGTTTCCCTTACTTTGTTCTTGATATTGATTTATCTGCATGTAGCATCCCTTTGGAGATGCATGAAGGAGAACCTTTTTCTGTCATTCAATTGGTTAATGAGCCAGAACTCTATAGATATATCTTAATAGGTCCAACCCCCACTTCTTCTGGACTTCAGATTTAAGGATGACTTTCTGAGCATCAAGGGCAAGTGGGGAGGAAAGTATTCTTCCCTATACTGGACCAGTTATGATCACAAGACATCCTGAGCAAGCCTGTGTCTAGGATGGGGACACTTCATTCCTTTGATATAGGACCTGAAAAATCTGAAAATGCTTCTAGCTTCCTCCCTTTGCCCAGAAACATAAACGGCAGCATGCTGGTGGCAATAATGATACTGGCAGAAGCAAAAGCAGACCAGAAAAATTGAAAGAACAGCCTACCAAGTAAGAAATTACTGGCTACAGTCCATTTGGTGCTGATTAAACTATATACTCAATGAAAGAGAAGTGTAAAATAGGTAGTGAGCAGCCATGTGACAAATATATATCAATAAGGTTTGTTTAGCAATCTCTCAAATGGTTGTAATCATCCTATAATAATCTTTTTGCTAAGCACTCCTTTTCTATGTAAGATTACAACTGCCTGTTCCATACCTAATCCATGTGTTTATTCTGGGTGACTTTTTATTTCCTCCTTCTCCCCTCACAATGAATGATTCCTGAAACTATACCTAAAACAGAGAACTGCCAACTGTTCCTCTAGGGCAGAGGTAGATTGCAGGTACTGAAAATCTTGTTCTTTGCAATCCCCTGTGACTTCAGACTAACTGTTCCTGCCTAGCCCTAGTACTAGATAAAAGAACGCCAAAATAGGCATTTAGTCTTCCTATGAGGTCTCCATGAGCGATGTCAGTGAATTTGCTATAAATCATTAGTATCATGGAGCCCAATTGGTTCCCTGGTACCCAAAACCTTGGCAAGAAAAATAATACCTAAGACAAGGACACATGAAGCATCTAGGTATATTGGAAAGTATAAACACTTTAGATCAAATTCTAAATTCCTTATGAAGCCTTCCAGCAGCTCCACAAAGATTCCTAGAGGGTTGGACACTTAGAAAGGAGAACCAAGGACTGAGTGAAAATGGGTTATGGGTTAAGTACTGGTGGAAAGAGAACATAAGGTGAGAATAAAGACACACAGACACAAAAAGTTTTGACATAAGATAGACAAAAGTGAGTAAGCTCTGGTGGTCAAGAGCTTAGATGGTTCAGAGCTCTGATGGTCAAGAGCTTCATGGTTAGGAGCTCTGATGGTTAAGAGCTTCCATCCTTCAGAGCTCTCTTCTCAACTGTCATTTATCTACTTTTACTGGGGTTACAACTGTATGTGGTGGGAAGGGGAGAGCCAAGTGGTCTGATACATATGTAATCATCAGGAGATACAAACTGTTAGAACCTGAAATAACAGGTAGAGCAAACATCTAGATCAGGAATCCATGAGGCCTGAGGTCTTGATACAAATGCTGATTGATTGTTGAAGGTAAGGCAAGGAGACTGAGATAACTGACCAGTCTTCCAGAGTGTAGCCTTAGGGAAGGGCTAGGAATTTGGCAAGGTTGAGGTTCAATTCAACTCAAGGTTACAGAAATCAGTCATAAACAATACAAGAGTCATTTTTTGAGCACTCTTAAAATAATATCAAGATTAATGTATACCTGGATTGCTACACTTTAGAAGCAACTCTTTCATTCTTTGGAATAAATATTGAATTTGGAATTTAGGTTTAACTTCTGACTCTACTATAGCACTATAAATGTTACCTTGAGAAAGTCACAATTTCTCTGTCTCAGATTTCTCTTTGGAAAAATGATGGGATATTCCTAAAGATGGATTCAAGTCCTTTTCTCCTTCAGATACAATGGTCCTAAACCTTGTACAGTGCTATGTCACTAATCTAATTAGAAATTCAGAATTGCCCTCATGTCAATTAGAGTCAATTCTGAGATCAGCTACACTTATAGAATCTTCAAGGGGAAAGAGAAACACAGAATTCTTAATTCCTATGCAGAGTAAGTTGTTTTGTTTTCTTTTTCAAGCAAATATTTTCCAAACTTCTTATTTACAGGAAACTGAGCATTCCTAGTTTAAGAAAGAGCAAGTTCTTCAGCCTAGGACAGGAGCCACATTTTCTTAATTCTCTCAAGTCTTGCCTGCCTTTTCTTAAAACCTGAAGTGTTCCTTTCACACTTTCTCCACTTCAACTTCCCCTTCCTCAGAATTTCCCTCAGCCTCTTTCAAAATGTAGACACAAAACACACCATTTTCCTTCTTTCACATAAGCACTTTTGGTGAAGGATGTTTTCAGTAATCTCAAGTACTCATAACAGATTTTCTGTCACTGTTGAAATGAACCAGGGTTGCAAGTTTTGCAAGAGCAAAGAAAATCTCAATCCACAGGGGAGAAAAAGTTTGCTGTGTCATAGCAATAGTATTGCAAAATCAAAAACTCCTTTAGACACTTTATCTTATTATACATTTCTGAGAATAAATAATCAAGGAACTAAAAGAATATAGTAGAAATGCTACAAATCAGTATTGATTAGAGAAATGCAAATTGAAACAACTCTGAGATTCCAACTCACACCTACCAGATTGGCTAACATGACCAAAAAGGAAAATGATGAATGTTAGAAAGAACAAGGAGTCTGAGAGATTCTTCGGTGTATCTCTGGATTACACATTGCTATGCTTATTGCTAAAACCAAACTTGTGAACAAAATAGAATTAACTTATGCCTTTAACATGTTACTTTTTTCTTAGATAATTCTACTTGTGCATACAAAATATTATTGCAAAATTCTATAATGCCAAATGAGTAAATCCCATATACACTTATTAATTCCTTATAATAAAATGTGTTTATGCATTATTCAGATCCTCCTTTGAAAAATAAAATTATTAGTAGGATTATCAGTACTAGGAATTTCTTTGCCAATAACCAAATATTATCTCACTTGGTCCTCATAAAAATTGTTGTTTAGTCATGTCCAACATTACATGACAGTGCCTATGGGATTTTCTTGGCAAAGATATTGGACTGGCTTGCCATTTCCTTCTCCAGTGTACACCCATTTTTCAGAAGAGTATCTGAGACAAATAGGGGTTAAGTGACTTGCCCAAGGTCACATGTGAGATCATAGTCAAACTCATATTTTTCTGACTCTATTCTGACCATTTATCTAACCCCTGACAGTTATGGTAATTAGGTGCTATTATTTACCCCATTTCACAGTTGACCAAGTATAAAGGCCTAATTCTGGGTTACTTCCATACTCTTCCATGATCCAGTTAGTATCATATAGATCTTAATCAAATACCTCCAGAGGCACCTAATAGAAGATAATATCAAACATTATCTCTCTTTTTTTTCAGGTAGGAACTAGATTTCTACGATGACTACAATAAGATATGTGCTTCTAATTCACATCCTTTAGTCTAAAGAAAGGATAGTGGGACATCTGAAGTTTTATGACAAGTTTGTATATACCACATTCATCATCCCCTACATCTACTTTGGGTTTGTTGTTGTTGTTGCTATTCTTTCCACTTATATTATTATAGTAAATATTGCATATATTATTCCTTGTTCTACTCACTTCCATTCTGTAACAGATCATGCTAGCCTTCTTAGTCCTTTCTGTAGTCTTTATAGTAATGCTTTCTTTTAAAAATATAAAGTTCTTTTTTTATTAATGAATTTAAGTGTCAACTAACATTTCCATTTATAAGAGGAAAATAGAAAAAGGCACTTGTATATGGAGCCATGATTCTTAGTTATATATAATTTGTTTTCAAGTACATATTAAATTTAAAATGACAATTAGACTCATTGTATATTGAGCTATGTCCCCTTATGATTATTCTTCTGGTATTTTGTGTATTTTTTTTTAAACCCTTGTACTTCGGTGTATTGTCTCATAGGTGGAAGAGTGGTAAGGGTGGGCAATGGGGGTCAAGTGACTTGCCCAGGGTCACACAGCTGGGAAGTGGCTGAGGCCGGGTTTGAACCTAGGACCTCCTGTCTGTAGGCCTGACTCTCACTCCACTGAGCTACCCAGCTGCCCTATTTTGTGTATTTTTAATGTTTTATTTATGCTTTTTTCTTTGCATCATTATCTCTGCCTATTCTTTTCTCCAAAACAAATTTCCTGCCTTCCCCGGAAAAAGAAGTCTTTCTTTGTAACAGATATGCAAAATCAGGAACACAAATACCCACATGGGTCATGTTTGAATATTAATATTTTATTAAGGGTGATTCATTATCAGTCTTCTGGAGTAGATCATTGCATTGGTCAAAGTTCTTAAGTCTTTCAGAATTATTTTCCTTTACATTATAGTTAAACTATCCTCCTGGTTCTGTTCATTTCATTCTGAATGAATTCAAAGAAGTCTTCTCAAGTTTCTAAGAAATATTTTTTTCACTAGTTCTTATGGCACAAAAGTATTCCTATTGTGACCTAGGGTTTTCTCACATTGGTTAAGCCCAACGAACTCAGAGACTTCATTTTGCTCTTGGCAGGCAATCACCATACTGAATACTAATAGTTTTTAAGTTACTTCAACACATTTCAGAGCCTCAAGACCCAGAGGCAGAATCCATGGTACAAGTGGTAAAGAGGTAGAAGGGATGGTCAGAGTAGGGGTAATATTATTATTTTAGATATTTTGGTGAGACATGGAAGATCCTGAGATGACAATCTATGACCAGTGATTATTTCCATGTCAGAAAGTGTGAGAAAGAAAAGATTAAGCCTGTAAAACAGAGATAATAAATCTACAGCCTGAGCATTGTATTGCTCTTCATTCAGGGAAGCAATTATTGTGGAGGAGCTAGCTAGTCCTCCTGCACAAGTGCCAACCAACTAATACAACCAGGGCAGGCTAGCTAGCAAAGCAGCAAAACACAATAAGGGAGAGACAAGAGTCAGGCTGTACTAGGTAAGTTAAACTATCAAGAGCACCTTAATGGCCATGTTCCCTCAGATCCTGACAGCCCAAGACTCTGAACCCAAGAACATTGGAAATAACCAATCCTCTAGCCCTTCTACTTTCAGCCATAATTCTGAGAGGAAGTCTCCTTAAGAGATGTAACCAGAAAAAATGTTCCTTTAGTTGCTATAGACAAAATTACCAAAGACAAAGAAAAGAAATTTCATTAATATCCTTGGCAGAGTCAAGTGGTTTAACATAAAAAGTATATAATTTTGTAAGAAACAAACAAAAATATACAATTTCTGTCATTAAGAGGTCTATAATATAATTAGGTATAATAATTTCATAACAAGTACTAAACAAGCTAAATGAATGGCAACAATTACGAAATTCCCCTTCATGAGTTATATCTGGATAGAAGGCAATAACAACATGTGTGCTTCATTACATTTTATCAATCCATAATTTCAAGGAAACAATGGTCAATAGGACACATTGTTTTGTTTTATACTCAACACTGTAAAATATAATACATTTCATACTTACAGTAAAACAAAAAAGCATTTGTCTACTTATATGTGTTTCATAAAACCAAGTGTTCAAATTATTTTTTAATGAATGTACCAAAATAATTCCATGTGTCAGGAAACAATCTATGCAAATATAGTTCATTTAAACCAGAATTAAATAGGAATTCCCTATAGATGGTGAGTTCCTTCTGATGTCCTTATTTGCAGATGGCATTGTGTTAATTGTATCCAGCCCCAGAATTTTGTAATAGCTCTTAAATGAGATACATAATCACTCAAGGGACTTTGGTCCAATTATCTATGTAGGAAAAAAAATCAGATGAATACTATTTTTCAAATTATGTTTTAAAGCTGGATAGACAACCTACAGAACTCATTCATCAATATAGGTGTATGTGTGTGTATCTATCAATAGACAAATAAATGAGCTGCTTTTTCTAATTCACACTAATTAATTAAATTAATAAGTTCTATATTTCAGGGTCTGGACCACAACGCAAAGCTATGTACGTGATCCAAAATATAATAAATATTATGACTCAGTATTTCAGTTTTAATCTTATTCATGGATATATGTCATCTACACTTCTTACCTTTTTGCCAAGAAAAGAAAACTATGAAAGATATATCTAATGACTTTTTTATCTTTGTGCTTTATGAATGAGAAAGGAATAAACTGGTTTGACACATTTTTAATTTTTCTTTTACTGAGTGGTTTTAAAAAAGAAACAAATTAGGTGGTGAAGTGGGTAAAATGCTGAACTTTGAGATAAAACCTTGATTCCCTCTTATTAGCGATATGACCCTTTGTAAGCACTTAGTCCAATATGTCTCTTGTTTCCTCATATGCAAAATGTTGGAGTTGATCTCAATGGCAGTCAAAGTCAATCTTGGTTCCAAATCTATAATCTTAAAAAGGCACTGTTCTTTCACAAGTTTTTCATTTCATTACTTAATAAGTCTTATACTACTGATTATCCACTATAGTGCAGACTTTCTGATGTTAACGATGTTGTTGTTCATCCTTCATTTTGAAGAGAACCAATGATACTATAGCACTGATGTCTTCACTTTGTGGATGAATTGGATTTAAGGGGGAAGGAGTTGCACAAAGTTATCAACCTTTATTTCTCTTTCAGAGTCATCCAAGTCAAGGAACAGAACAAAAGTCAGGACAACTGGCCACATTCTGGGATGTAGTAGATGACCTTGGCATCATTGATATCTGACTCTGAGCTCCACAGCCACCTTTAAGGAACAAATTGTTTTCGTCCACCCATTCCACCAAGGGAAGTCTTCACATGTTTGGAATAGACATTCTCCTAACTCAAGAATGAGATTGAGACCTGTTGGTAAAAATCATCTTGGCAGATGGACTAATGTTAACCAAATGATAATATCAAATATTTCTAATGAATCTAAATCATTTGACCCAATGCCATTTTTGCCAGTCTTTTCCAAGCCTCTATATATCAAGCAAAGAAATAGAACTAGAGAATCTGAGGTCTCATGCATGGTGCTCATGTTCTGATGTGATTTTGCTAGATATGGAATCCCTTTAAAAGATAGAGTGGCCTAGTGAAAAGAACACCATACTTGGTTTCAGAAAATCTTGACTCATATCTTTATTCTGACTCTCCCTGTTGTAAGATTGGACAATTCAATTCATCTTTGTGAGCCATAGGCTTCTCATTGGTAAAATAGAAATGATAGTACACGTACCATTTTCTACTTATTTGCAAGGAAAGAATATCAAAGAATTTACATTGCATTCAATAATTTGTTATTAAGGGGGCAGCTGGGTAGCTCAGTGGATTGAGAGTCAGGCCTAGAGACGGGAGGTCCTAGGTTCAAACCCGGCCTCAGCCACTTCCAGCTGTGTGACCCTGGGCAAGTCACTTGACCCCCATTGCCCACCCTTACAACTCTTCCACCTATGAGACAATAACACAGAAGTTAAGGGTTTTAAAAAAAATAATAATTTGTTATTAGCTGATGATAACCCTGCCAATATAGGTACACTACCCCGACCAAAATTATCTCATGGGTTTTTAACAAATAAATGTATCCTCATCGAAACCCAAAAGTTTTCAGGAACAAAATAAGAATCTGTGTAACACCTGAAGTTCGATTTATGGGTGTCATAGGAAACTCTTTAGGGTTGACTACTAATTCTCCTTATAACATGATATTTTGCCAAACAATGTTTCCCCCCCAGAAAAAATATTCAATTCATTTCTTTCCCAACACAGGTATCAGATAAATATCCCTAAATCATAGCCCTAACTATTTTTGTTCCTCTGCTCAAGAAGTTCTGTTGACTCCCTATTTCCTATCATATAAAATATAAACTTCTCTCTGATATTTCAAATTCTTCACAATTTGCCTCCAGAACATTTTGCTAGGTCCATGGCACGTTGGTTTGTTTTACTCTCTACATCTTATGCAAAATATGTACTTGTAGTTTCCCATATGAGAAATTCCATATACCATATTTATGCTTTTGCTCAGTCTATCTCCTATGCCTGGAATATACCCTGACTTACCTTAAACCTCTTAGGATCCCTGGATTCTTTGAGCTTTCTTCTATGTTATATCTTTCTTGATTATCAATTTGTTTGTGCCCTTCCCTCCATATTACTTTTTATAATTGAATATGAGTCTCTAAAGGGCAAAGAGTTTAATTTTGTTTTTGTAATCACATATCTTGATGTTTAATATATGTTTGTCAAATTAGGAAAATGAAGGCAAACTAAGCATAACTATGGGCCAGACCTGAAGTCAGGAAGACACGAGTTCAAACCCAAGCTCAGACACTTACTAGCTATGTGGCTCTGGGCAAGTCATTTAACCACTATTTGTATCAGTTTCTTCATCTGTAAAATAGAGATAATAACAGCATGACACCTGTGAGGGGATGAAGGGATGAAGGTAGGAGGATTGGAGGAATGGGAGAGAGGAGAGAGGAAGGTAGAGGAAGGAAAAGGAAGGTAGTGGTCCCCAGCCCAGGCAGGGGGAAATTGACCAAAGCCTTTCAGGGCTCAAATAAAAGATCAGAGAGCAACTTTAGGGTTTCGAATAGGAAAGGGAAGGTCTAGGAAAAAACTAGGAGGTAGATAAAAAGGGGAAAAGGCCCTGAGAGAGAGAGCTCAGGATCTGAGAGCCTCCAGGCTCCAGAGCAGACCCTCCAGGGTAGAGAGAGCTCCAGGGTAGAGAAAGAGAAAAGGCACCAAACTTTCTCCTTTGTACTTTCTCTGACACCTCCCACAAAGGAAATGGGAGTCATCAGGGGAAGTTGTAGCAGAGAGACCTGGGAGTTGTAGTCTTCCAGGGCTTACAACAATTTCAAATGACATATTTCCCCCCGTGATCCTTTGGGAGATCAATCTCCCCAATGAATCATAACAAACATAAATAAATTTACAATTACAATAAATAAAGGGTATATACATCAATACAAGGGGAGAAAGATAATTTTTTATAATATAAGGAAATCAAATGGTGCTTCTTTTACAAAAATATTCAAGGAGCAGTCCCCTTCTCTTCAAAACAATATATGTGCATATAAAACAAATGCATAAACAAAACAGATGAATTTAAACAAATGAATTTAAAACCCCCCCAAAATTCAAAATTTTGCACATCCAGTTGCTTTCTTAGGCTCCTGGATCAGCATGTGTTCTCCATGTGGTCTCCACGGGCATCTCCATTTGGATTCCAGGAGGCAATAAACTTCCTTTTCTAAAATAACCTAGAGTCTTTCCATATGAAATAAAAACACATTCCCCCATGAGGAGGATAAAGAGAAACATTGAAATCACAGAAGGATATATGACTGAGGCAGGAGGCATATGAATCACTGCCAATCAAATTCATCAGAAAAATTAGCACCAAAAGGCCAAATAACTAGTGAATGAAAAACTCCAAACATCCAATTCTAAAATTTATATGAAAAAATTCTAAATAAGAAAAAAAAAAGAAAAAGAAAATCACACTGGGTCTTTGAATAATGCCCATTCAAAGAAATCCATGTTCAATATCATGTACTTACCCACTTAGCAGCCAGGAACACAATCAACCATTATAATAAGAATTATAGGAAAAAGGACTAGATTTGTACTTATTGGTCTGATATTACATCGTGTCTTCTTTTCTTCTTTCATCATTTCTTCTCAGGGTTAGAATATGGAGCCAGAACAGCCAATTGCTAGGTACTTGATATAAATTTCACAAGGCAGTATAATTCAAGGAGTCCTACGTCTTAACATATGTTAAGTGTTGCAATCTCAATTCTCACAGTAGGTTCAAGTCCTTTTTATTGGCACAGAAGTCTTAGCAATCCTAATAGGATTGGTTTCTCTTTTTGACTTGTGTAGTCATCTGGCATCAATCAGGTTATGTACGTGCTTCTTTGGCACAGTATTGATGAAATCTGTGCTCCTTTGTTGATCCCATTTCATCAAATCAGACATATGTACTAACTCCCATAATAGCAAAATACCAATGACAGTTTCAATAGTCTAAGGCTTTTGGGCAGGAAGGTACAGTTAGAACTAATGGATATACTAAACCTACACTAATCTAATAATCAAAAACTCTTTCAATTTAGATAGATGATATGTGGTTAGGAAAAATCAAATTGCATATGCAATTTTTAAAAATGTGCTAAAATTTCAAAAATATGTCACCTATAATCAGGACAATGAGAGAAAAAATATCTATTACATTTAGTGTCACTTAAGAAGCAGTAGAATATAAAGGTTCTTACCCAAGAATTTAGATGTATTTCTTCTTAGCTTAGCCATGATGCACAGTGTGAGTGCAAATGAGGTAAAACAATAGATGTATAAAAGAAATAATACATTTAATAAAATACAAAAATTTCACAAAAAGCACAAAATGCAAATCAATTCCATTTCAAATCAAGTCAATTCAATAGAGGTAATATATCTTCAAATACAGTGAAACAGCAACAATAACAAAATGAAAAAAATACAAAGTACAGATGTAGTAAGTCACAAATACAATCAAAATACAGGTCAATTATTCAGTATCAACAGAAGGTACTCATTATACATGGCTACAATGAATCCATGAGTCCTTCTCCCCAATTTTAATAGCCTTTGGTGTAGTCGATAGGACCTGGAATGGTCCATCATAAGCAGGTTCAGTTGACCAGGTACGATTGAAGTTCTTTATGTACACGCTATCACCTGAGTTTAAATCGTTAAGTGAGAAGTCTATGGGGCCTGATTGAACAGCAGCTCCAGAATCGTGGAGCTCTTGCAATTTGGTCTGTAATTGTTTGATATATGTGGCAATGGTTGTATCCCCTCCCAACAATGAAGTATAGGTAGGGGTAAATGGTTGAGACTGAATAGGTGGATGTAGGAATAGCATCTCAAATGGTGAGATGTGCAAATCACCTCTGGGTCAGTTTCTGAGATAAAATAGAGCCAGAGGGAGAATTTCAGGCAGCCCTGGGAGTTGTAGTCTTCCAGGGCTTACAACAATTTCAAATGACACACACCCCAGGGTGATTGTGAGAATCAAATAGTAATTGTGAAGTACAGTACCTGGTACATAATAAGTACTATATAAATGTTAGCTATTATTATTATTATTATTAAATAGAAATTAACTCAAAAATGTCCTCATTAGAGAATATTTGTATTCTTCAACTCAGATTTTTCCACATATAACAAGTAGATTGATGGTAAATACTTGCTATAGTAATAGATGTTCTTAGTAACAACTATGACCACTCATGGTTTGTTCTCTTGCTTTCTACTCTTCCAGTGAAAGTAGAATGCTATGTGATATTTCAATGCTTAACTATCTAAGGAAAGACTCCTTCTTCTCACAAGTGTCCTACTCCTTCCATCTCCTCAGTGATACCAGTTTCTTGAACCAACCCCCAAGGAAGACATATACAGGAACCAGCCAGAACCAGCTCTAGAGAAGGATAATTAAATTTTTAGTTGTAAGCATTCACACATCAGAAATCACCAATGGCTACAAATCATGGTTTGAGTTATTGTTTTGTTAATTATCTAGATTTTGCAAAGTGCTATAGAAAATGTTAATTATGCGGATTAAATATGAAAGGGTCTCTCTGAGAACATTTGTTTTGTCAGAGAATCAGTTGATAATGATTTACCAATCCACCTTGTTGCCTCTGGTTCAAAGGAAATCTAGTAGATGTGGTCTATCATATGCTTAATTTTTTTTTAATCCACATCTCTTCATCAACTTTCTTGAGTCTATATTTTGAATAGGTAGAATTCATCACTTTGATCATGATGACCTACATTCAAGGGATTTGACAATCCCCTGTTAATGACCATGTGATTTATTAACACAATCAGAAAAAAACACTAAAATAATGTTTCAAAAAGCAAGCTCAATTATTTTGCATTGGTTTATTTGCCTTTTCTATCTAGTCTCTCCTCCTAGTCAATTTGAGGGAATTAGAAAGGAAATAGGTAGAACAAATTGAAAAGTAAAAGAGCTATGGAATTCCTATTCTTTAAATGCTCTGAGGAAGCAGATTAAGAAAAAACACAATTGTGGTCTGAAATTTCCATTAATCTCACTGACAATGACTTGTTCTTTATAGAATAACAGAAAGGAAAGGAATGAACTAGGAATGGTTGCCCCTAACCCTTATAATGCTGACACTTTCTGTTTGCTTCAATTGTTTCTAGTCTACTCTGTTTTGTTATGCATTACACATTCACACTCATTTGCCTTGCCTCCACATATAACTTTAAAAGAGATTTCAGTTCATGCTTTTCTTTTCCATATTAAGAGTCATAGGACCAGAGGGCTTATCTTCCTATCCCAGGAAAATCATGGACTTCCCAGCTGCAACTGCTTCTTCCATCTTGGCCCACAAAAGAAAACAAAATTTTTTCAGCAAAAGTTTCTTCAAGAAAAAAGGAAATTAAAATCTGAGACAAAATCCTCTGACAAATGTGTAGTTTCACTCACCTCTAAGGTAAAATGAGTTTTTCTTAGTTGATAAAGAGTCAAATGATATGGCTAATTATTACTCAAATGAATAAATTAAGACTATCTTTAGTCATATGAAAAAATGCTCTATATCACTATTAAGTAGAGAAATGAAAATGAAGACAGCTCTCTGGACAATGATAAATATTGGAATGGATGTGATAAAATTTGGACACTAATACTGTTATAGGAGTGCAAATGGTGAACCCCTGGGTTCAGGAAGGAAACCTTTCTCAAGAATGAGAGGACTCTGAACTTAGCTTAAAAATAAAAAGATTTATTAGTAAGATAGGGTTAATGGCCAGCAAGACAGCATGAGTGGAGCTACTATTGGGCTTGCTCCCCCAGTGCCCCAGTAAAGGGATTTTTATATTCTTTACTGTAATGTGGACATGAATTCTTGCACTCAGGCATTCTGTGGGTGGGGAGTCAGCCTGAGATCCTCAGGGCTCAGGCTATCAAGGTGTGGCCTGCTTTTTGTCTATCACAACTTAAAGGATGTGCAAGGATAATGGTCTTTGCCTCAGGAGTCACAAGGACAGGAAGGGGGAAGGGAATTTCCCTGTTCACAGCCTGCCTGAGTTAAGGAGTACAGGGTCCCTGCCATCTCTGCAAAATGCCCATGTCAATATGATGTTGATGGATAATTGACATAATGGATATAATCATTCTGGAGAATAAATTAGAACCATGCCCAAATGGCTATAAAACTGTGCACAATCATGACCCAACAATTCCATTACTAAGTTTGTACCTAAAAGACATGAAAGATGAGGTGAGAGGATATAATGAAACAAAAATATTGATAACAGTATATGATTGCTTCCCTCCCAAGAATAACATTGTATGTTCATTTATTTTTTAAAATTTTGTTCATTATTTATTATTTTCCAGATTATGTTGGTACAATTTTCAATAATCATTTTCTGACATTTTGCAATCCATGTTCTCTCTTTTTCACCTAAACTTTCCCTTCCCTCAAGGTGTTGGGTAATATGATAATACATCCTTCATGTACTAATATATTACATATTTCCTTGCTCATCATGTTGTGAAAGAAGAAATATGTAGCTTATAGTAGAGAAAAATTCATAGAGGAAATAACATGAAGAATAACATATTTTAATTGGCATTCAGACCTCCTTAGTTCCTCCTATAATGGTAGAGAGGCTTTTTTGTCAAGAGCCCTTTGGATATGTCCTGGATCCTTATGTTGCTAATAATATTTAAGTCATTCACAGTGGATCATCTTATACTATTGCTGTTACTCTTTACAATGTTCTTTTGACTCCCTGCACTTCATTTCTCATCACTTTATATACTGTAAAAGTGAAATTTGGGAAAATGTATCAAACTACATTTCCCGTGATCCAACGTGGTCCAACTGGTTTCCGTTTCCGGGTTTTTGGGCATAGGGAGCCCTATGTCTTGACGCAGGGAAGAGTTTATAATCTCCTGGGTTAGGAGGGAGCTCTCTCTTGGCTAGCAAACTTGAGACAGGAAACAGGAGACTGTAATGGCGAGGGCAGCAGTTTTGAATGCTTACAAGCGCATGGTCTAATTATCTATCAGCATGGCTTTAATTAAAATACTAATTTATATTATTATACCAGCCTTTATCATTTTTAATATTTATAATACATTTTTCTAAGGTTTTTTTTTATGATGATTTCCAATGGCACTAAGCGTATTTCATTTCAATCATATACCTCAACTTGGTCAGCCATTCTACAAATGATGGAAACCTTTTCAGTTTCCAATTCTTTGCTACCTCAAAAAGGCCTGCCATGAATATTTTTGGACAAGTAGGGCCTTTTCCCTTATCTGTGATCTCTTTGGGATACAAACCTAGTAGTGTATTTCTGGGTCAAGGATTATGCTGTTTTTTTGCCCCTTTGGCATGGTCCCAGATTGCTCTCCAGAATGATTGTATTAATTCATAGCTCTCTATGCTCATGTAATTCACAACGTATATTAGTTTTTCAAAATCCCTTCCAACAATTTTTATTTTCCTTTTTTTGCTATATTAGTATGATAGTTTTGAAGTGGTACTTCAGAATGATTTTAATATGCATTTCTATAATAGTGATTTTGGAGCATTATTTGTCTCTAAAGAAAGTCTTAACTGATTCATCTGAAAACTGCCCCTTTATATCCTTGATAACTTGTCAACTAGGAAATGCTTTGTTTTGTTATAAATTTGAATCCATTCTCTAAATATATCTGAGAAATGAAGACTTAGTCAGAGATACTAGCTCTAAATATTTTCACAGTTTTTTTTTTAATTTCCCTTCTAATCCCGTTTGCATTGGTTTTGTTTGTATAAAACCTTTTTAATTTAATGTAGTCAAAGTTATCTGTTTTACATTTCATAATGTTTTCTGTCTTGTTTGGACATAAATTTCTCCATATTCATAGATCTGACAGGTATGCTATTTTATGCTACTCTAATTTGTTTATACCTCACCCTTTATTTTTTCTAAATCATCTATCCATTTGGACTTTACTTTGGTATATGAGATGCTGGTTTGTGTTTAGTTTCTGCCATACAGTTTTCCAGTTTTCCCAGAATATTTTTTATAGAATAGTGAGTTCTTCTTCCAGAAACTTGGAACTTTGGGTTTGTCAAACACTAGATTATTATGGTAATTTCATACTGTGTATTGAGGGCTTACTCTATTCCATTGATCTACTACTCTTTTTCTTAATCAGTACCAGATTGCTTTGATGTTTTCTGCCTTATAATACAGTTTGAGGTCTGGTACAGTTAAACCACTTTCCTTCATATTTTTTCATGAATTCCCTTGATATTCTAGACCTTTTGTTCTTTCTGATGAATAATTTTTGGGTAGTTTAATTGACATGGCACTGAAGTAGTCAATGATTTTAATGGAATATTATTGTGCCATAAGAAATGACAAATAGAATGATAAAAAGGTAGGTGGAAAGACTTATGTGAAGTTATTCAAAGTGAAGTCAGCAGAACCAAGAGAATGTTGTACATAGTAATGGCAATAATGCATTGCTGTGAAAGACTTACCTATTATTAACAAGGCAAAGATCCAGGACCACTCCAAGGGATTCATGACTAAAAAGCTCTCCACCACCATAGAAAGAATTGATTGAGCTTGATTATAGATTGAAGCATATAATTTTTCACTTCATTTCCTTCATGAATCTTTTTTAGTATAACTGTAAGTGATATATGTCTTGTTTCACAACAATGATCTTAGAAATATGTATTTTATGATAGCATTGCATAACTATATCATATCTCTTGCTGTCTTGGACAAGAGAGAAAAAATATGGGAGGAAAGAAGAAAGCATGGATCACAAAATGTCAGAAAACAATTGCTAAAAATTCTACATACCTGTTATCTGAAAGAATAAACTAAAAAGAAGGTGAGTCTTTCTTTGTTTCCATTTATCCCAATCCATGAAGATATCTTAGGAAGCTGGGCTACCCAAATTTAACCAAGTTACACAATTTATAACTGCATTTATCTTGTCCTTTTCAACCTATGATGGTATATTCAATTGAGATTAACAAGGTTTTAGGAAAATTACGTAGCCACATTTCAAGCATTAGATGCCACTAAAATCTTATTTCAATGATTCCTTATGGTACAAAAGTGACTCTATCTTCAAATTATGAGTTATTTCAAGTTCAAAAGCTCTGAGTATGGTCCAAATGACAAACTTTTTTTGCCCCATAGGTTTAAACTTAAGGGTTTACCAAACACTAGATTACTGTGGTCACTTACTGCTATGTATTGTGTATCTATTCTATTCCATTGATCTAGCACTCTTTTTATTAGCCAGTGCCAGACTGTTTTCATGATCACTAGTTTGTTATATAATTTGAAATCTGATACTGTTAGGTTACTCTCCTTCATATTTTTTCCCACTGATATCCTTGATCTTATTGACCTAAATGCTCTAGATCACTTTAGATTAGAGAAAAGCAAATTAAAACAAATATGAGATACCACCTCACACCTATCAGATTGACTAACATGACAGAGAAGGAAAATGATAAATACTGGAGGGAATGTGGAAAAATTGGGATATTAGTGCACTGTCAGTGAAGTTGTAAATTGGTCCAATGATTATGGAGAATAATTTGGAACTATAGCTAAAGGACTATAAAACTGTATATACTTTGATCTAGTAATACCAGTAGTAGGTCTGTATCTGAAAGAGATCACAGAAAAGGGGAAAGGACCTATTTGTACAAACATATTCATAGCAGCTCTTTTGTGGTGTTAAAGAATCAGAAACCAAGGGATGTCCATCAATTAGGGAATTGCTCAATAGGTTGTGTCACATGATGATGATGGAATTCTATTTTGCTAGGAGAAATGATGAGTAATATGGTTACAGGAAAACTTGGAAAGACTTATGTTAACCAATGTAAAGTAAAATGAACAGAACCAGGAGAACACTGTGTAGACTAAAAGAGCAATATTTTGAATAATGGTCAACTTTGAAAAACTTCGCCTTTCTAATCAAGACAATGATGCAAGACAATTCCAAAGGATTCATGAAGAAAAATACTATCTACCTCCAGAGATAGAACTGATGAATATTGAATGCAGATTTTTTTCATTCTATTTTTATAGTGTTCTTCACATATTTTATTTTCCAAAATGAGTAACATGCAAGTATGTTTTTCATGACTTCATATATCTAATAAATATACGGTTTGCCTTCTCATGGCATGGGGAAGTGATAGGAGGTGGGAAAAGAATTTGGAAATCAATTTTTTAAAAAAGTTAATGTTATTTTTAACACAATTGGATAATATTTAATGAAACAAATTAAAATATATGTTAAAAGTAAAAATATATAGATATATAAATATTTATATCCTGTTTCTATTTTCTATGAATCTATAATATGACTATGAGTTTAAACATTAAAATGAAAAGCTAAGGATATTTAGACCTGAATAATATTGGTATATTTCCCTGAAGCCTCTAATTTCAGGCTCTCAGTAGCAAATTTGAGAAATGTCACACTTTTCCTTAGCAAGCAGCGGCTTTAATTTCGCTCCATAGGGAACAGCCATTTGAGCCATGCTGTGTTTTCTTTTCATCATATTTATTCTACATTTCTGCCTCTCAAGAATAGATTAAGAGAGATATATAAAAGGTTGATTGGCAGACATGTAAGAACAGAGAACACAGTGAATTCTTTCATTTATCTTTGAAACAGAGAAAGTTATGATCATAATTTGTCAGCATCCTAGGCAATCTTTTAAGGTTTATGAATAAAAAATGTTTTGAGGGGGATGGCTTCTTTTGTATGACAAAAAAACATCCTTCTCCTTTGAATGAAAATTGCATTTTTCCCCTGAAGTATTGCTGCCAAATAAACACTATCCATACAAATGTTTAATTTTCTATTGAATATAATAAAACATACGTATAAATGTATATATATATTGACATTGGAATATATATTATATTGAGAAAGAGAGAAAGAGACATTGACACTGTTCTCTGAATGAAGCAGGAAAACATTCACAAATGTTATTAATTCATGAATTATTTGGGATCATAATTAGAAAAAGCTAAAAATTTAAAATGGAAAATTGATAATTTTATACTGAATTTAATTGAATTTTGCTTGCATTTTTACAATCTACCAATTATCTTCAAAGAAGGAGCTTTCTATATGGAGAATCAACAAGAATAAGAGCAATTAGTCAATTCTGATCAATAATTGTATGTTGTCTTATTAAGCATTTTGGAGATTGAGGAAATTTGAACCTAAAAATTATTTAATTTAAAATCAAATAAAGAAAGAACAAAATTCCAAACTCAAAAGTAAATATAAAATTATATAAACATATTATATATCCTCTTTTAAGTATTATCTATCAATCAACAAGCATCTTTTAAGTATCTACTATGTGCTAGACTCTGTGCTAGGTACTAGAATGTAGAGAAAAAGAATGAAACAATTCCAACCTGAAAGAGCTCAAAGCTTTTTATTATTAATTAACTAATTAAGAATATTTTTCCATGGTTACATGATTCATGTTCTTTCCTTCCTCTCTTCCCTTCCTCCTCCTGGAGCTGACAAGCAATTCCACTGGTCTATATATGTATCATTGTTCAAAACCCATTTCCATATTATTAATATTTGCAATAGAGTGATCATTTAAAGTCCTAATCCCCAATCATATACTCATTGAACCATGTGACAAATCATATGTTTTTCTTCTACATTTATACTCCCACAGTTCTTCCTCTGAATATAGATAGCATTCTTTCTCATAAGTCCCTCAGAATTATTCTGGGTCATTGCATTGCTACTAGTAAATAAATCCATTACATTTGATTGTGCCACAGTGTTTCAGTCTCTGTGTACGATGTTCTGGTTCTGCTCATTTTACTCTGCACCAATTCCTGGAGGTCGTTTCGGTTCACATGGAATTCCTCCAGTTCATTATTTCTTTTAGCACAATAGTATTCCATCACCATCAGATGCCTCAATTTGTTCAGACATTCCCCAATCAATGGACATCACCTCATGTTCCAATTTTTTGCCACCACAAAGAGCATGGCTAGACATATTTTTGTACAAGTATTTTTCCTTATTATCTCTTTGGAGTACAAACCCAGCAGTGGTATGGTTGGATCAAAGGGTAAGCAATCTTTTCAAGCCCTTTGGACATAATTCCAAATCACCTTCCAGAATGGCTGGATCAATTCACAACTCCACCAGCAGTATAGTAGTGTCCCAATTTTGCCACATCCCCTCCAACATTTATCATTTTCCTTTGCTGCCATATTGGCCAGCCTGCTAGGTGTAAGGTGGTACCTCAGAGTTGTTTTTATTTGCATTTTTCTATTTTTGAGAGATTTAGAAACTTTTTCACGTGCTTATTGATAGTTTTGATTTCTTTATATGAAAACTATCTATTCATGTCCTTTGACTATTTGTCAGTTGGGAAAGAGCTTAAATCTTAAGGGATCTATGACAGATGTACCATCTAAATTCTATACTAGTACTGAATTACTAGTTAAAAGAATTTACAAAAGGCCTCCAAAAAGCTGGGTAAAACATTTATGAAGAACAATCATGAACAAGAACCAAAAATGATAAAAATGCAGATGTGGATTTTCATCTGTACCAATGGAAATACTAAAACCATATTACGATGATGAATCCATCCATGTATCATGTGTATGAGGCAGCTAGATGATGAAGTGGATAGAATACTGGCCCTATAGTCAGAAAGATAAGTTCAAAACCAGCCAAAGACACTTACTAGATGTGTGACCCTGGGTAAGTCATTTAACTTATTTGACTAAGTTTCTTCATATGTAAAATGGAGATAACAATAGCATCTATCTAACAAAGTTGTTATGAGAATCAGATAAAATAATAGATGTAAAATGCTTGGATGCTTGGTAAGTACTAAATAAGTGTTTAATGGTATCAGAATATTTAGATACTTGATAAAGAAAGGGAATTTATTTGCACTAGATTTACTTACAAAATGTTTATAATTAAACAACCAAAGGTTTATGCCATTTGACAATACCAATTTATTTCTCTGGAACTCCATATCTATAAAATGAAGGCACTGAAATGTGTTCAGTTGACAAGATAGTGACAAACAAAAGTTGACAGTAAGGTCTTTTTCAGCACTAAGTCGTTCTTCCTTTACAAAAAGAGTAATGACAAAATTATTCGTTAAGTTCAAATAATACCATTATTCTCCCTACAAAGACAAAACTATTCTCTTTTACATTGAATATATATAAAACAAACATAATTTATTTACTTGTTTAGGTTATATGCCCTTAATAATCTGTAAACTCCTTGAATGAAAAAACTGTTGTTTCCTTTCAGGCTTGGTATCCCCATCTCCTTGTAAAATACCTTATACAATAGCTACTTAATTACTTGTTTATTGTTTTATGTAGTGAATTTAGTTGGTATAAGTAGATATCCAAAGAAAAAGATCGAAGTGAGACTATGTCTAGGGCAAAACACTGACTGTATGAAGCTTGTTACAACATGTCTTTATCTCCAACCTCTTCCAGGTTCCGCTCCCTACCAGTTGCCATTCACAGGCTTGATCTCAGTATTGATCAACACTTTGACCTACTCTATTTCTTTACAACATGGATGGATTAACCCTTCTTTAAACAGTCTTGTGACCTTTCACTTCCAGGGACTTATGATATCAATAAAGAATTTAAGACATCCACCCCACAGCCTTTCCTCCTCTACAGCTCAGGAGTGAAACTCAAGTGATCCACCAGCCCGAGCCTCCCCAGAAACAGAAATTATAAATGTTCACCAATATGTCCAGCACACTCCTATATTTTAACAGAATAATGACCTCAAGTTGAAAAAGTATAGATCTTTAATTCTTCACTCCAGATTATAGGGAAAATTTTTCACATTGTCACATCACACTGGGGAGTCATCTGACAAATTCTAAGTTGTTTTTTTCTGAAATGTAAATTTGTCCTCATTTTTCCAAAACCTGCCATTCTCCTGAAATAATTATGACAACATCTCATAATCTTTAGATTGCAATGGGAGAAAGGGAATCTAGAAAGGGGAATGAGATGGGAGAAAAGAGAAAAAAGGTATAAAAATTCTACAAATAATATGATATGATTCTACAAACAGAGATAATTTGTTTCTTCAAAACTTGAATTGGATACAGGAATAAACTGTGAACATCTGTTGGAAAGTGTGTTTCAGGATTAGAAAATGAAAAAGTCTACTCAAAAACCTCATGCTTTAATAGCATGAATTCTTTCCTCATGAAAAGAAGTTGCAAAGTATTTACAAAACATGACAAACTATCATAAAAATTTCAATGGTCTTAACAGAGAAGAAATGATTAATGATGTGGGAATCATTTCAGAATTGGCTATCTATAACAATTAGACATTATTTGTTGTATGTGACATACAGCATTTCTTATGAAGAAGTCATCATTGGTACTATGGTGTTGTCAATTGATGACAACCACCATCTTGCACTAGAACCAATGAATGAAGAGAGCTAGGAGAAGCACATTAGGTAGATTCTCTATGGCTGATTAAAAGGACCCAAGAAGCAAACAAGTTGGGATGAGGCTAGATTGTGATTGGAGCAAGTCCCCACACTGATCTGTTCATGAAAATATTGAAATATTGAAGTAGAAGTAGAAAGGATGGGATATAGTGGAAGACTCAATAAAAAGAGAAAATATGAGGGGATGGGATTCATGATGGCAATTGGAATGGGGACAATAGTTGAAACTGGAGGACTCTGTTGGGCAAATAATATTTGCCATATTTCTGTAACAGGGAGTAGGAAACCATTAAGCCTGCAATGGTGAAATTTTATTTATTAGAAGACCAACAATCTCTCCGAGAAGTCCTCACAATGCTACCTCACCTCACAATAAAATGACAAATTTAGGGTCATCAAAATCACATACCACTCTGCTATTCTTCAGCTGCAGGCTGCTAGGTAGTGCAGTAGATAGAACATTAGTCCTGGAGTCAGGAAGACCTAAGTTCAAATCAGGTCTCTGACACTTAGTAGCTGTGTGACCCTGGGCAAGTCATTTAATACCGTTTGCCTCACTTTCCTCATATGTAAAATGAGCTGGAGAAGGAAATGCAAATCACTTCTTTATCTCTGCCAAGAAGACCCTCTAAAAAGGTAGCACAAAAAGTCGGACATGACTGAAAAGATACAGAACAATATTTGAAGTCCAATATTCCACAACTGATGGGTAAAAAAACCTTTAATTAATGATAGAAAGTAATGGTGAATAGGGATTATAGCAGCATTTAAAAAAAAAGTTATTTTCAGTGGTTGAAAAAACCTTTCTTTCTACCCACTTCTTTCCTCATTAGCCCTTGGCCATTTATAGTTCATCAAGAATCATTACTTTGGTGATTGGGGATATAGACTCTAAATGATCACCCTAGTGCAAATATCAATAATATGGAAATAAGTCTTGACCAATGACATGTAAAACCCAGTAGAATTTCAAGTCAGCTAAGGGGGGTGGGAGGGGCCATGGGAGGAAAAGATCATGAATCTTGTAACCATGGAAAAATATTCTAAGTTAATTAATTAAATAAAATTGTCAAAAAAATTTAAATGAAAAAAGAATCATTACTTGGTTGTTTTATTAGTAGCCATAAACCCAGAGCCTTGAAGGAATTGAAACTTTATATTTCTTTCACTTAGGCAGAAAAAAAATGCAATCTAGGTCTACATGAATGCAACAAACTTCAGACATTACCCAATGGATCTTTCACAACCAGCTACTATGTACCCAGTAAAAAGAATGTGTGCTCTCTCACTTCTCTGGCTCCAATCCTGCTGTTGCCACATTCCTTCTGTTTTGCCTAGGCATTTGGCCCTTATAGTAAGAAAAAAGGAAAAGACTGATTAGAAGGGGAAATGAATGTTTAAGAAGAATTTTTGCAACTATTTCTGCTACCTTGAAACCCCATTAATAGGGATAGTTTACCTCCACCTATATGGTTGATGATTAAATATTGGGCAAGTCAGTTTATGAGGACACATCCTCCACAAGAAAATAATTTCCCTCCAAGTACTGGTAAAATATTAATTTTGGGGAAGAGCCTCTAAAAAGATTAAATAAATAATTTTTCATAGCAAGGTAGAAATAAAAGGATGATTCTCTGAAAAACAATACCACTTGTGAGATATATTACAGTGTATATACTTAATAAATTATTGCTAAAAACTTTGTTTTTAAATTTTCCCCCCCAAATAAATGATTCTCTTCCTTGCTCATTGTGAAATGCATGTAGGCTTTAATAATCTTTCCATATTATTTAATATGACACAATGCTTATCCTCCCAATGATATAGAATTTTAGCTTACAGCACTCACATGAATGAAAGAGAATAATAAACCACCAAGAGAAGCAAGAAAAAAATGTTTTCAACCACCAGGTGGCAGGAGGAACTTCACTGAGATGGGCATGCTGGCATCTGCTCATTCCATTGAAACAGAAATGCCTAATGAAAACATCATCTTTCCTTTAAAAAAAAACAAAACTTGGGGACATAAAGATATTCAATAAAATAGTCAGCATGAGTTAAATAATATTACTTTCATAAAATTTGAACAAGATAATTTGTCCATTTTGTCAGTCATATGGGATCATTTTGAAAATGGAAAATTATCTACCATTCAATCAGTATTTAAAACAATTTACCAGATGATCTAGCCTTCCTGTAAGAAGACTATCTAGAGTCCTTTCAACTAGTTGCAGTCATTTAAATTACACAATAACTCTGCCCAGAGCCATAATGGAGACATTTTTTATCCAAGGAAAATATCATAAACTTCCACAAAGACAAGTAGCACAAAGTGTACCTCACTGAGAGAAGAGGAAAATGGAAGTCCTCAGTCTGACAGTGCATGAGGCTACTCCCAGCAGGAGCAGGTTTTTCAAAGCATTGATCATTTCAACAACATGAATGCTCCTAATGATGCAAAGATCCTTCCCTCCCTTCGTATCTGAGCTGACTCTCAAGCCTCTTTTTTGGGAAATCCTTCACAAAAGTTCTGCCCAACTTGTTGTTTAGTCATTTCAGTTGTGTCCAACTCTTTGTAAACACATTTTGGTTTTTTTTTGGCAAAGATACAAGATTGGTTGGCTGTTTCCTTCTTCCACTCATTTTATTGATGAGGAAACTGGGGCAAACAAGCTAAAGTGACTTGCCCGAGGACACAGTGCTTCTGAAGCCAGATCTGAACTCAGGGAAAGAGTCTTCCTGACACCAGGCTCAGCAATCTATCCACTGCATCACCTGGCTGCCATCTTTCACTCAACTAACTAGTAAGCTTTCTCAAGTTATTTTGGTATTACTTGGCTACCAAAAGAACATGTGAACTGTGATAATTAGATTAAGTCTACCCTGCCCATCTGTAGATTTAATCAACAAAGGTAAAAACATCTCCAATTAACTCACAAGTTGGGAAGTCTGTGTCCAGGCCAACCATAACCTGTTTCTCCTTTTTCAGAACTCTACGGTCAAGGTAAAACAGTGGCACAGAAAATAGAGCACCAGGCCTGGAGACAGGAAAAACCAAGTTCAAAAATAACTTCATGCTATAGAGATCTGGACAAACCACTGAACCTCTATCTCGGTTTCCTCAACTATACAATGGATATAATATTGGCTTCTCCATCTCAGGGTTTTTACAAGTTTCAAATGAGATAATATTTGTAAATCACTAAAGCACAAAATAAACACTTGATGAATGTTTATTTCATTTCTTCCATCGATTATCCTTCCATCTTATTCCATGACCATCTTGACCTACTTTTCCAATTATACAACTCTCATAACTTTCATCCTCCTTTAAAATTATTTATTTGTAACATATATGGATGACCATGTCAATTTCTATTGATAAAAGGAAGAAAAAAGCATTAAGTATCTACTGAGTGTCAGACACTATGCTAAGTGCTTTACAGATACCATCTCATTAGATTTAAAATCGTTTATCTTTTGTAATATCTCTTATTTTATCCATGCTCCATTTTTTCAGGATCAATAACATATAGAAATAGGTTATGATGGAGTTTCCACAACTGTGAAAAAAATCTTCCCACTTATTTTATTTATTTAAATTTGATAATGATTTTGATCTTTTGCCAAATACAAATCTTTGTTTTCACCATACATAAATAGCAAATTCTTAAATGACAGCTACATAAAGACCAGGTATTTCTTCAACTGTTAAAAATAATTACTAGTTTTGTTTAGCAATATTCACAGATTTAAAGAATTAGAACTGAATGAGAATTTAAAAGTTAATTAGTCCAATATTTTCATTTTGTAAATGAGGAATCCAAAGACCAGAGATTTTGAATAATTTTCCAAGGGAAAGTAAGAAAGAAACAAAGGAGAAAAGAGAAATTAAATGTCTTCTTTAAGTTATACAGTGAATATAAGAGGTAAAATTTGTTTCTGATTTTTTTAGTTTTTTTTTTTTGTTTCATATGTTTCTGATTCAAATTCTGTCTCCAACCTGGTAGTCCAAAATTATACCTATGTGATTTTACTGATGTGTGAACTTCCTTCAGTGATGTACCTCACAGTTACTCCATTACCGTCTATCTGGTACAGTTCTTGTCTATGTCCTAAAACATTAGCTGACCTTTCCTTAGAACTTCCAACAACTTTAGTGGCATAGGGATAATTCTTGCAGAACTTCTGATTCTTACTGTGATACATACTTTTAACACCTACGGTTTGCTTGTCCATTACTCTCTTGGTAAGCCTCAGCTCCAATTGATCAAAAATCATGGTATTCCATTACTAATTCATAGCTCTATAATACCAAGAATAATTTTGATATAAAAAGTTGAGATTTTATTTAAGAAAAAATGTATAGGCAATAAAAAATTCAACCTCTCAAAAACAATTCTTCCAAATCTACCCTTCCTTTTCAGCTATGCCCCAATATACAAATAACAAAAACAATGTTTCACATAAGAAATCCAAACTTTAATTTCTTAGGATCCAAGTTCTAAACATTACATACTTTACTATCTCTTAGAATAATACTGAGATAGTGTAATAAAATGGGAAGATATAGGCTCAGGCATCAGGAGATAAAACAGGTATTGGCTTTTGCCATTAATTATTTTGTGACCTTGGGCAAGTCACTTCACCTTTCTAGTACTCATTTTTCTCATTTGCAAAATTAGCTGATTAGAGTCATATATTCTAAATAAATAAGGAAGCTAGACTTCTAGATTATTAAAAATGAGAAAAAGATTTCAATTCAAAATTGAAAGGACTCCTAAAAGGATAAGTAGTATACAAATCCCATGGAATCATTTGCAAACTATTCTTCTTACCCCTGAATAACACTCAGCTATGTGTCTTAAACTCTGCAGTATGGAACTGACTCACTTTTCAAAATAACTAATAAAGTTCTGGATTCCTTTCTTGAATGATTTATGTGAAGGTCAAAGGGGAAAAAAAAACAACACAATCTGTACATCAGACACCTGGCTCCAGTTACTAAGTATACTGTTTGTCCTTCACAGTATGTGATTGCCTGAAGGAAAGGCAATTCAGATTTGTTCCAGACCCTCTTCTATCTTTTCTTCATCTTGCATGCTGTGAAGCTTTTTAATAAAGGTGTCTTTTGAGACAGAAGAATTTGAACCTAAAATAATTACATAAAAAAAAAAGAATTTTGGTTTGGCTTCAAATAGTGACCGCTTTCCTTAAGACTGCCAAATATTCCTTGCAAAATAAATTCATTTTCATAGAATAGATTCTTGTGTACCTTTACCCTCCTTGGCAATGCACTTACTTGTTTTTTTCATGATAGCACTGTCTTCAAATTGGGAAACAGCAAAATGTTTCCAGAGTTTTGTACTCTTGTAGCAAGACTCCAATTATTCTCTAAGAGTCAGACCAACTTCAGGAATTCTTTGTGATGAGTGTGAAATAGGGATGTTTATAGTGGTTTTGGGTCAAGCCCTCATTCCTGTGTGCTCTTCCCTCTGTAGTTTTCAGTGATAAACACCTCAGTTCTATTTAACCTATTAGTATCAATTAGCTTTTATAAAGCAATAATTTACTGTAAAAAGTAGCAAGAACAGAAATATAAATGTTTCCCCCAATACTTGGTAGCAAATGCTCCCCTATATCATATTTCAATCCCTAGGAAGAGTGGGCTCAGGCTTAACAGTTTTTAAATAATAATAATAATGAATGAGAAGAGCAACTACCACCTAATGAGCAACTACTTTGTGCCAGGCACCACACAAAATAAATACAAAATAAATAAATAAATAAATAAAGGGTGAAGGAAAAAAAAAAAACCCCGGTCCTTACCCTCAGGAAGCTTACAATCTAATGAGAGAGGCATGCAAAAATAAACAACCCAAATTATATAGGAGATCAATAGCAGAAAATTAACAAAGACAAAGCATTAGAATTAAGAAGGGTTATGGAAGGTTTCCTATAGATGGAGTGGTGGGAGTATATATAGGTCATAGAAGAAGCCAGAGAGGTCAGTTATCAAGAGAGGAGGGAAAGGATCCCAGGCATATAGGATTCCAAAGAAAATGCCAGAAGATGAGAGATGGAGTGTCTTATTTGTGAAATAGCAAGGAGGCCAGTATCTCTGGATAAAGAGTTCATGTCAGTTAACAAGATATTTTTTAAAAATAAAGTAGAAGGCTAGGTTATGAAGTTCTTTGAATATCACAAAAGATATTCTGTACTTTTTTTGAAAAGCAAGAAGAAATCACTGGTATTTACTTAGTGAAGTAATAAGATCAGAACTGCTTGTTCAGAAAAAACAAATTTTAGTAACTGAATGGAGGATGGAAAAGAAGGGAGAGAGACGTGAGGCAGGCAGACCCACCTGCTGTAACAATCCAGGCATGAGATAACTTTGCTAAACTAAGAGTAATGGCAAAGGAAAGAAGAAGGCTATTAGAAGAGATGTTACAAAGGTGAAATCAATAGGCTTTGGTCTACTGGCCTATAACAGATTGGATATGATGAGGGTAGGGTTTGGGGGATATAAGAAAATAAGGAGTCCCAGATGACTCCCAGGTTGTATTTTTGGATTTGGGAATAGGATAGGCCTATCTATTTTCTCAGTCTCCTTCTCTCTAATCTTGGCTGCAATAGTTTTTGTATATATTTTTTAATTTAATATAGTCATAATTATCAAATTTGTATCTCATAATGCTTTCTCTCTTGTTTATTCATAAATTCTTCTTTTATCCAAAAATCTGATAGTTTATACATTTCCTAGTTTTCTAATCTGTTTATGATACCTCCCTTTATGCCTAGGTCATATTTCCAGGTTTCAGAATTACTTAACATATTTCTCTGCAACATGGCTGTTTTACCAAAAATGATCATAGACTAGGGTACAAGGGTATTTTAATAAAATATAAAAAGGCAGAAATAATCAATATGTCCTTTATAGATCATAATGTAATAAGAATATTAGTTGGTTTAGGGACTTCAAAAAAAGACACAAACCAACTGGAGATTTTACATTGAAATCTTAAATAATCAGTGGACTAAAGAATAAATCATAGAAAAAAAAATTTGTAACCATGATAAAGAAAATAATAATGAAAACCAAAATTTTTAGGATGCACCCAAAGCAGTTGTCAGTGAGAAAATAATGTCTTTATAATCATGAGTTACCACAATGGGAAAAGAAAAAAATAATTAACAGAATATGCATTGAAAAATTTAAAGAATCAAAAAGCAAACAAACATAAAATAAACACAAATAAGGAGATATTAAAAATTAGAGGAGAAATAGATACATTGGAAACCAAAAAACTCCATAAAAATGACAACTAAAATTTAAACTATTTTAAAAGACTAGTAAATCTCACAAGTCCTTATCCAATGTGAATAAAATGCAAAGATAACAAATGATCAGTGGAAATCATAGCAATATCAGAAAAAAAAATAAAAAGAATAATCAGAACATCGAATGTCATTTGCAATTCAATTCTAACAGAACTAAGAACATCAAAGAAATTAGAGCGTAAACTTCGAGACATGGTGAATTTGAACTTTGGGGGATTGAATGCATTTATTTTGAATGGTCATTCTTATGCCAGAAAAGGGGACTGCCCCCAATTGGCTTTTTGTCAATGCACCTAACATTGGTTTTGTTCTTTCTCCCTTTCATTTCCCTCTTATCCCCAAATTATTATAATTTTCCTTTTTAAAAAAAACTGTAATATTTGTATATACCTCTAGTTAAAGTTCTAAGTTAGTTATGTTGAATGATCTATTAGGAAGACTGGTCTCCCAAAGGATCACAAGGGGGAATGTGTAGTTAGAATTATCTTGAATTCCTAAAAAAACCACATTATCCAAACTTCCTTTCTGTATTTCCCACGATTCCTTTTCCTTTCTTTTTTACATGCATCCTTAGTGTGATTGTATATATTTTTGACAGAAATGCCTCTTGCTCTCTTCTATGTGAATTGAGTGGTGACCAGTCCTTATGGCCCTAGCCTCTCTCTTCCATGTGCGGTGAGTGGGAAAGGTTCCCTGTGTTCTCTAGCTCTCTAATTTAATATTAAAAAATCCTTATGCATATCATACTTTGGAAGCATTGAACATTAATTTTAAAATCTACAGGATCTAAAACTAGAAGGAAAGTTAGAAATGATCTAGTCCAAGTACATCATTTTAAAATGAAAGGAATTTTACCATAGAGAAATTTAATTCACAGACACATGAAACGTATAAACAGTAACCATTAGCTGCAAATTATACTAGATCAAGAACCCTTTCTGCAATGTATTGTCAACAAATGGACATTCAGTGTCCATTTAAAGATAAAATTTAATGTAGAAGAAGCCACTTCCTACAAAGATAGCCGATTTTACTTTTTGATAATCCTATTCATTAGATTTTCCTTACCTCAAGAATAAATCTACTTCTATGCAACTTCTACTCACTTTTCTTAGTTCAGTCACAGAGATCAAGTCTGATAATTTCCATAGCAGTCCTTTGAGTGGTTGAAGACAGTTATAATGGTCTTCTAAGTCTTTTTTTTTTAATAAAAAAGTTTCATTGCTTTTAACTAATCCTCACATAAGATATTCTCCAGTCCTCTCACCATCTTGATTACTCTCTTAGGGAAATTACCCTGTCTGTCTAAATCCTTCCTAAAATATGTTGTCTGGTGACCAAAAAAATTACTCCAGGTACAGCCTGACTAAGACAGAATATAGTTAAACCTCTCTGATTCTTGACACAATGCCTCTTATAATGAAGCCTACATGTTTTCACTGCCATGTCACAATATTGATTTATGTGGATATTTCATTCCACTAAAACTGTCCAGCTCATCTTTGCTAGTAAAATGCTATACAATTGTATCTCACCCATATTGTTTGTGAAATTGGTTCTAGCGACTCAGATGTAGAAACCTGTGTACTACATGAATAAATACATATACACAATATATGCATACAAATATAAATATACATTTAACTTTGGGGTTCCAAATGAGCTTCACAAACACAAACACGTATGTATGCTAAATGGATACATGCATGTCTTTTTCAAGCTTAATTAATCAGAAGTTCCTGGTGTTCCTTTATACCTGCACATCTATCTCTCAAGGTGACTTTCCTTTTCAAAATATACTCATTAGGAAAAAAATTCAGGTGTTTTCAGAATTTCCTTTTCAAGAACTATCCATACATTTTGACTTTACTTACCTAGAGAAATAGGCCACTGGATTCTATCTTTCCTCTGAACCACTTTCAATTTGGTCTATAAAAATCTAGTACACTTGTTATCATGAATGGTTTTCCTTCCCTATGATGGAATGCTCACTTACTCACTGCTCTTTTTTCTTTGTCAGCAATCAACTTTTTCTTATTTTTCAGAATCAGGTCAAGAATAGAAAAATCCTTGTTCCTTTTTTTCACCTTTTGAAAGATGAAATTATCATTTAGTCAAGGCATAGATTTTAGAAGCTTCTCTACTTTAGCACATACCTGGAGTCCTTCAGCAATATAATACCATAGTTCTATGTGAACATTAAGACCTACTTCCTAAACTTCTCAAATGAATATCTCCTTATATTTAGGTTATTTGTACTGTAACTCCAACAGAAAAAAACCTCTAACTTCTATTTCTATCTCTCAAGATCACCAACCAATACCCTTTATGATGTTTCTTACTTTAGGTTATTGTATTTTTTTTTGCATAATGTCAGCCACAGTCTGACCTGTATAACCCTGAGTCTAATTTACAGAGATTGAGATAATTCTTTGGATATCTCTTCAAAATCATAAATCTTTGGTTCATGTTTTCTTTGCACACAATTTCCCTTGGGAAACCTCAGAACATAATTCATATGTAATTATCCATCTATAGTTATTGGTTAAAAGGTTCCCCAGATCCCATTTAAGCGCTCAAGGTAGCAATACATATGGAGAACAGGATAGTTTTTTAAATAACATTATTTGCAGCAAAAAAAAAACACAAAAAGAACAATAATAAGCAAAAATTATGAAGAATGATCCATAACTAGTTGGTACTAGGTATCTTTCTTTCTCTCTTTTAAGTCCTACCATTTTATAGAGCACTCAATGTGAACAATAAGGTGTAACTGTGTGGCCTCTGAGGATTCCTTAAAGCTCAGTATATGTATTCCTGTGACTATGTGAAAGAGCTTGTCCCCATTTTGGATAATTTTAATTTTCAGGAATTTTTTCCTTATAATAAACATAAATTAGAATTTCATCTCAATTAGTTTTAATAACAATTTTTAGGCAAAATTTGCCTCGTGGTAGAATCAAGTTCACATTTTCTTCTATAATTTGTACATTTATACCTATACATAAATTATGGATGGATGGGTGGATGTACGTCTATTCAAAAGATTAGACATGAACCTTAAACAATAATGGACATTATTATAGCAATAAGATATTCACTTTACTTATTCTATATTTTGTTGGCAAGTACTAGGTGATAGTTACAGAGGATTTAGTCCTGGGGCTTATGAGTTACTTATTTCTATCAGCTTTTTGAGCATTTCTAACTCTGTTTTTTTAAATGATCCAGAGGGCTTATCATTGACTTCAGGGCTTTACTCTTTCAATATTTCTAACTTAATAGTTTAAAAAAGGACTAGACTTTGACTCAAGAGAGACTTAAATTGGAATCCTGATTCAGATACTTTCTAACTCTGAACAAGTTACTTAAACTCTATGAAGCTTAGTTTCTCATAAAATTGGGATCCATAATACCTTACAAATTCGTTTTGCAAATCTAATGTGACAGTGTTTATTATGCAGGTGGAAAATTTGCCACACCTGAGCTACATTCCCAGCATCCTTTTAAATACATCCTCATTTGACGTACAGAGGGCTTGGGAGATAAATTTGGCTGAGATCCACGCTGCTGGGCTCTTTTTGGAGAACTTGAGCTTTGCTTTGGTTAAAGTGTGGCATGTGTGGGCCTCTGGCTCTGTGCTCTGCTCACTTGGCTGAAGGAATCCCTTTCCCTCTCACTTTTGTTATACTTAAATCCTTTAATTTAAAATATCAGGAATAGTTATTCATTTTTACTCCTACAATATAAAGCACTTTGTAAACTTTAAAGAGTTGTGTATATATGTATATCAGGACAGCTCTTTCAGGATTCAGACCGAAATCCTAATTACCTTTCTCTAGAACCATAATTCTAGAAACACAAGCACATGACTGAAAAGAAATTTCAGAAATTATTTTATAGATGGGAGAATGGAAGTTCAAAAAGGAAACGTACCTTGTACGTGACCATAAAGTTTATTATTAATGGCAGACATTAGGGAAGAAGTTTAGTTTTGGTCTAATGATGAGATTAGTTCTCATGATAGCTTTATCAATGCTCTTTCAAAGGAAGGAGCCTCTCTTTTCTTCTATCTCTTATTGTAATCACTAGATAATTCATTCAGGCATCTATTTCTTCTTTCCCTTCTAAAGCAATTAAATTTATAGAGAGTTTATTTACATTGCTGAAGATAGCATGCAAAATCAGATACAAAACAACAGAGCAAGTTGATTCGATGTGTGCATTAAAAAAACACTATCTAGACTGGTTGGCACCAAAACGTTATATCTTTAAATAGCACTTGCCCAGGCATACATCTGTCTGCCTTATTGTCTCTCAGATTAGGAAAACACTGAATGATATTTGGAGCTCTGGAATTCCACTCAAACACCCCAATGTCAGTTTGAATCCTGGCTATTGGTCTCACACTTAAGCAATCCGGTAAATTTTGTCCTTGCTAGAGAGCTCTGGATACCTGAATGGCATTGCTACAGATCACGTAAGTCCACACCATCTGCCTCAGTAGGAAATGGGAGAAGAGAAGAATATGAGCATTTTTCACACGCCTAATACGTGCCAGGCATTTTTGCAAATATCTCATTTGTTCCTCACAAACCCCTGTGAAATAGCTCCTATTAATGAGCCCAATGTTACAACTGAGGAAACAAAGAAAAAAAAAAGGTTAAGTGACTTGCTCACTGTCACACATCTAAGCAAAGCCTGAAATTGTATTTGAACTCATCTTTCTGATTCCATGCCTAGTGCCTTATCTACTGCAATACCTTGGCTACCTGGAATAAAAAGAACATCATGTGCCTAAAATTGTTAGTTTTTCTTCAATATCTCAAAAATATTTTAACAACTTTAAATTAATTTTTAAAAAAACCCAAACCTATCTATTCCAATGGTGAAATGAAATTAACAAATATTTACTTAATTTTTATAATGGATTTTTGTATTTTATGTGATTATGATTATATAAAGTGTTCTGGAATTTACAACGTTTTATAAAAGAGAAAAAAGCTAACCTGTGAAGAATTGATTCTGAAAGTGAAAGAATATTCTTTAGCTTCCCCTTTGGTCTCCATACTCACCACTCTATCCCAGAGACATACAGCATCATCGCTCAGATAGAAAATACCAGTTTAAAGGCAATACTTAACCATAATAATAGTCCATGTCTTCTTGTGTTGAGTGAATTAAACATTTTGATTTGAATTCGGCATCAGATTGTATGACAGTTACTTGAAGGGAGTTGACTTTTTTTTTCTTTGTGTTTTTTTGGGGGGTTTACACAAAGAAATCTATAGAAAACAAACTCCATCTACCAGTACAGCTCAGCACTTTCTCAGCAACTTATAAATTTAGAGAATTGCCTAGAACACTGAGAGGTCAAGAGACTTACTTATGGTCGAACAGCCGACATTTATTAGAGGCAGGACTTGAATCCAGAACCAACTTCATTAAAGTTGACTCACTTTCCTCCCTACCATATTGCCTCTGGTAGCATCTAAAAGTCAATAAAAATAAGGCGCAGTTCCACCAACTATTATTACCAATTATTCTTTACAACCAGATCATTGGGTCTTCAAAATCAAAACAGTTTTTAAAATCATTGGCTTACCATGCTATGATTTTCATTTTATATATTAGGAAACAAAAAAAACCCAAACAACAGATTGTACTAAAAAAACTTCAAGAGGTCAAGTGCAGGTTTAAAAAAATCAAGTCTTCTGATAGACTCAGATATCTGAACAAAGCTTTTTGAAACAAAGAAATTTTATATATTACCAGCACATGCTCACATGGCTGATACCACAGTTTATTTGTTTTATTTTAAGGGAAAGCATCTTTAAATAATAGGGAATGCACATTTAAATCTAAATTTATTATCTTAAATTACATGGCGCTACATGCTTTTGTAGTTGGCCTTTGTTCAAGATTCTTTGCAAAGTTTATGTTTTTTTCTTTAAGGGATAGCTCAGTTAGCTAAAATATAATCCTAATGAATCCAGATCTTTAGAACTTAAAAGAAATATTTAATAGACTCAAGTTCAATATACAAAATCTAATTTAGTCTAACATATATACATGTGCACTTTGTGTATATATATGCATGTGCATATGTATATATAGAAATGCATGCATCCAAAGTCTTCTAGGGCTCTTTCTACATTATGACTACCAATGGAATATTAAAGCTGCCCACTTGTTATTCCTAACTCTTTCCACATGATTGCCCCAACTTATTTTCATAAAATACATCTGCTGAATAATATTAACAACATCCCTCTTACAACTCTTGAACCTTAGGTCAACATTAGCAATATAATCGATTGTTTGTACCCATCATGTGTTTTTGCACTATTGCCCTTTGGGAAACACCACTTGTTTTCTCAGATATTTTAGTGTTACAAAATTTTCAATCATGCAGCATCTCCAGGAAAATATTTGTGGTGACAGAATTGCCTTTCAAGTAGGACAAGCTTAAAAATAATATGTAAAATTAATTATACATTTAAATAACAGATCTTTTTTGTGTTGGCAAAGAACTGGAAAGAGAAGGGTTGCCCATTCTTAGGGAATAGCTAAACACGTTGTGGCATATGAATGTGATGGAATAAGACTGCATTGTAAGAAATGATAAACAGGTTAATTTTGGAAAAACACATGAAAGACCTACATGAAATTATGAAGAGTGAAATGAGCAGAACCAAAAGAACATTATATACAATCACAGAACTATCCTTTGAAGAATGACTTGAATATGTCCATCTCCCAGGAAACAACTGATTAATAGAAATGATATAATTATGTACATATATTTATTGCATATTATATATACATATATATATAAGAGGTCAAATGATGCCTTCTCTAATCAGGGGAAAAATCTGATGGATGGAGCTGAATATTTTAATGTATCAAATAAAATATTTTTAAAAATTTATATTTAGAAAAGAAAGTTGTATATAATAGAGATGAATATTTTCTCATACAACCCTCTCTGTTCTAAATCTAATATGGAAGCGTTCATATTTGTTGTTTTGTTAAGTTCAGAATTTTTTTAATTTTTAAAAATATGAAAGGGATTTGTATCAAAGCACAACTTGAGATAATTAAAAGCAATGAACAATTTATTAAATGTAATATTATCTTTCTTCTAGTTGTTGCTGAACCCAAATCATTGTCTTTTCCAGATTATATGAAAGTTAGAAATTATATTCACAAAGATTATAATTATATATATTATATGTATTATATAGGATAGATAGAGATATGCTAATATACTAATTTAATAGACTAGTCATTCAAATGTGTATCAGAGCTAGGATGCTAGGTTCTTTTAATCCATATAGTGGGGGTTTTTGTATAGATTGCTTAGTCAATCTCTTTTTTAATTGATATTTTAATTTTTAATAATTACATAAAAATAACTTTTAACTTTCATGTTTTAATGTTTTGAGTCAAATTCCCTCCTTCCCTTTCTCCTCCCCCACTCTGATTGGTGACAATCAAGCTAATATTAATTTTGTATATGTGATACTATAAATCATTTTTCATATTAGTCATTTTGTATAAGAGAACATGAGGAAAGAAAAGAAAATATAGCATATGTCAATCTGCATTCAGATTCCGACAGTTCTTTCTCTGGAGGCAGAATGATATTTTTCATCATGAGTCCTTGGAAGTGGTCAATCCCTTTTGAATAATCAATCCTGTTTCTCAGTAAGAATGTTCTTTAATGTTCTGGAGTTACATAAGATCAGCACAATATTATCCATAAATGAGGGAATCTTAAGGACTTCACCATATCTAGGGAATCTCTCTCTTATTTGAACCATAAGACACTTTCTATTATACCTGTTATTTTTAATGCCACTATACATCTGATGAATTTATGTAGCTGAGCATTTGAATTATGAAATATCATGAGTTTCAAAGATCAAAATTATGACTAATGCAAACAGGAATGGATAGATAGTTGCCTAAAATGCTTAAATAAACATTTTATTAATGTCCAATGATGGGCAAGAGTTTGATTTATTGCTTTGCTGAATGTCTAGACTTAAGAAAGTGATATAGAAAATGTTAATCATGCACATTAAATTTAAAATTGTATCTTGACTTTTGTACTTTTTAAAATCACTTGTTGACCATTAACTGTTTTTTGTAATTTTGTTTAAAAGATTTAGAGAAGGGACAATTGAAAAGAATATTAAATTTTTTTCCATATAGGTTATCTTGCTGAGTTTTGACAAAAATAAAAGTAATTGATAATAATAATAATAACCATGCTCTCAGACACTTTCTAGCTATGTGGCCCTGGGCAAGTCACTTGACCCTCTTTCACTCAGTTCCTCATCTGTAAAATGAGGTAAAGAAGGCAATGGCAAACCACTTTAGTATCTCTGCCAAGAAAGCCTGAACTGGGATCATAGATAGTTAGACACAACTGAAAGTGGTTGAACTATAACAAATAAAGCAATTATTATCTGCTAAGCACAATGGTAACTACTTTATAATTATTGTCTCATTTGAACCTCACAACCACCCTGGGATGGAGATACTCTTATTATACCCACTTTACTGATAAGGAAATGGAGGGAAACAGCTTCAATGACTTGCTCAGGATTACATAGCTGTTAAATGTCTGAGGCTAGATTTGCATTCAGGTTCTCCTGACCCCAGGGCCAGCATTCTTTCTACTGAACCATTTACCTGCCCTTAATAATTCTATGAGACCATAACATCTCTATACATAAGGAAACCAAAGATCAGCCAAATAACCAAGTTAGAACTCAAAGCCAGATCTCAGTTGCTTATTGAGTACTACTCTGGACTCTCTCAAACTCATAGTATGGGGCCTTGGGTTTAACCTTATTTTCAGCAAATCAAGTTGAAAATACACAGGGCATTCTACTTAATGAAGATTAAGCTACATAGACTAGTACCTGTAAATAATGGAAAACAGCAGTTACTCAATGGAAACCCGTGATTTAGACACAGAATAAAATTAAATAACTGTTTTGGTGAGTAATTCTTTTTCTAAGCACATCTGCTAGTCTGTGAATTGTATGCACTTTAGCGACAGATCCTAGACAACAGAAACGTTTCATGGTACTTTTGATCAAAGGTGAAGACCAGGGATTAGCTGATAGGTGCTGATAGCTGGGAATTAACAAGGAATGAAGCAGCTGATAGATGCTCTTTTTAAGCTAGCCTCTTCATAGAAAACCCAAGCAATTGTATATAATGGCATTTTTTCAGACATTTATGAATCATATGATTGCTCTCCATTTGTTCATTGAAAAGGGCATATTTTTTCCTTCTAGCTATCTTTCAGACCACACTGTAAATGTTTTAAAAGTAAGGTGCTATATAGAACAAGAGAGTATATTTTTAGAATTTCGAGCTGTTTCAATGTCATTTTAAAATCTTGCTTATTAAAACCACACAACTGAAAGGGGGGAAGGGGGAAATTCATACAGAGTTTCTAGGAAGAAATTGGAAGAGTAAAGTATTATTATATATGCCATACTCGTTATTATTAGCAGGAACAGCAACTGCTAGTCTCATAAGTAATATACTAATTAGCAGGGCTCAAAATTATGTTAGCTCTCTACTTGCAACTGACTCATTTAACTCAGAAATCAGATCACAAGGCTCTAAATAGAGAGTTGGCAGGCATTACTCTATTCTACCCTGTCTCATTTTGATCTTTTTTTTTTTTTACCAAATTTGGCAACTCACCAGTCTTTTCAACAATTGCTGGAGTTCTTTAAAAAAAGTAAATTCTAATATTTGGCATCATCTTTTTGATATTCTGATTAAACACATAACCAGAGGGAAAGTGGCATTTTGGAAAGAGTACTAAATTAGAAGGAATTCTACCTTCTGTCTCTGTCATCAATTTACTTGATTCTACTACATCTGAGCTTGTTAATCTTTAAAACGATGGAGATTAATTTATCTCTAAAAATCTCTTCCAGCTCTACTAGTCTATGTTTAAATGATATAGGTAATTTTTACAAAAGTGGAATATACTCATCTACCCATAAAGTTCATGGTAATTTGATGTATCTATGAAATCATGAAAGCAAATGGCTCCTTATGAGTGAACATTTCCACCTATCTAGTGTAAGGGCCTAGAATGTTAGGGGTAAAAATAAAAGGGTTTGACTAAATTTATAAGAATGTGGTTGCCAGGAATTATTACTCAATTCCAAATAACTTTTTATGGTAGTTTTTTTATGAAAGGAGAAAGAGTGAAAGTAAGGAAATCAGAGAGTAGATATTTACTCCTGCCCAGTCTGGACCAGGCAGGGCTTAAGAGGCCCCAGCAAAGGGGCCCAAAGGAAGGGTCTTAACCACAAGGTCTCCTCCAAGATGAGGGGCCTCTCCAGAGGCTAGTACCTCCAGAACAAACCAAGGAAAGGAGGTCAGCCTTTTTCACTCACCCACCTAGTAGTCCTAATAGAAAAATAGAAAGCAGTCCTCAGCTAAAGCTCCTCCAGAGTTTAGTTGAAGACAAAATCCTCCTCCCAGGAAATTCTTGCCACTTTTAAAGACCATTCCTTTGAAAAAAATATTTCTCCAGATCTTTTTGCATTCCTCAAGTACCAAGGGAACACTTCGTCTGTCTACCTGTTATTCATTGTTCTCACTACCTCCTTGCCTAATAGAATGCTTACTAGATTACCTTTTTTGTTGTTGGCTTCTTGAGTACAAGTCTTCATTGGTAATATGCTACATACCATGTATGCCAGCCATCTGTTTTTATTGCCCTTTAGGTTACCTAAAATTCAATTCTTTGGAAATTGTGGTTTGAAGCATTACATAGCATTACTGGGAGAATATTGGTATTAAAAAAGCTTTGTTTTTGTCAGAGATCAAAGTGCTGAACAATTTCTTGTAAACAATGTGATTCATTCTCTTCATCTTATCTAATATTGTAGGGAGTCAGCTTTAAAACATGTCCAAGTTATATATTAAAGACTACTCAGTGGACTACCCATTCAAATGCATCTTCTAATTCAGAAAATAGACATTCTGAACTAATTTGTTTAATATGTTGACTTGTTTTCCTTTAAGTGTTATTTGACCACTCTTTTTCATGACCTTGTATCTCCTTCAAGAGGCTCTATGGGTTTTAGACAGGGGAAGGGTCTATTGCAGCCAAATGGTGATTCAAAGAATAAAATCAAGTGAGTGATAACAAAACAAAATATGTAAGAGAAAGAGCAGGGAGCATCATTAATTTAAAAATAAGCAGATAATTCTGTAACTGCATGGACATCAACAATGAGTAACCTAAGCTGAAATAGTGAGTCACTTGGCTAACTGGAAACAAATAGTAACTGCTAGATAATCACTATTCTTCTGTCATGTGCCACTATACAATGAGCCTATTTCAAGGTTATAAAGGCAATTCTTACTCCATACAATTGGGACATTGTTGACTTAACCTTAAGGAGTAATTAGCCAATACAGAGAATAAAATCTGGGTCTTCATAGATTATTTCCTCTCTAGGAAGGATGGATAACTGGATGGATGGATGGATAGATAGATAGATAGATAGACAGACAGACAGACAGACAGACAGATAGATAGATAGATAGATAGATAGATAGATAGATAGATAGATAGATAGATAACCACAAAATGCTTAATATGTGCTAGACACTAAGCTAAACATTCAAGATATAAATGGAAATGACAATAATGTCTTTGCCTTTAAGGAACTTACATTATAAAGGGGAAAAGTCAATAGGTAAAAAGAATCTGGAAAGTGTGTGTTGGAGAAGAAGGATACCCAGCTGGTGAATAGTAGGAGGAAGAGTCCAGAAAGGGAATTGAGATACTAGTTCAGTGGAATTTTGCTGAATGGTCCCAAGTAAGAAGACAATCAGGATTAAAGGGTTTCAAAGTAGAGAATTTTTCTAGCATGAGAAGTTGGCTGGTAGGGAGGAGGAGAAGTCCAGGGAATGAGGTGAGATCTGAGTGAATTTAGGAGTTATGTGAGTTAGCTAATTGGAAGTTCAGTTAATAAAGATTAGAATTTAATCTAGAATGAGGTAGATCAGGATCCAATAAATTTAATTCTCTACATTTTTTTCATAGTTCAGTGGTAGAAGTCATCATCAATAATGCTTTTGTCAAATGGACTTGTTTTTTCATTGAACAGTAGGAAACTTCCAGTGAAAAAAGCTTTTTCCCATCACTAAACAGCAACAATATTCCTGCATGCAATTTCATAGTCTTAGAGGGTTGTTTAAGCCACTCAAAGATTATGTGACTTTTCCAGTGCTACATAACCTATAGGAGGAAAAGGCAAGACTTCAGTACAATTATTTCTGATTCTTAGGCCACGATTTTATCTACTATATCATACTTCCTCTCTTTACCTATACTTTATTACCACCAACTTATTCTGGGTACTGTAAATCTAGAAGACTAAATCTTACCTAATGCCTCCTGTTGAAATGATCTTTCCTCAGCTATAAAATTATTCTTTGCCTATTCCATCATAGAACCTTCTAAAAAGCATGCAATGAAATTCATTCCATGGAGTCTGCCTGTCCTCACACCTGCTCCAGTGATGTACCTACTTCAAGACATTAATCATCAATTGGAGAATTAAACTAAACCACACTGAGAAAGAGAGACAGGCAGACCAGATCCAGAGAGACAGAGGTAAGGCATATACACTGAGAACAAATTCAGATTTATGGAATCTGATTATAGATATATTTTACTTAGATTTTAGTGAAGCATTTGATAAAAACCCCATAACATTGTTCTGGTCAAGATGAAGAGACACAAGATAGATATAATTACATGTAGATGGTGATTTGATGTCAATTTGGAAGACAAACTCTAATTGAATACCCCAAGCATCTGTTTAACTTAGTGATAGAAAATGTTTCTACTAATGATTTGAAAAATAGCATAAATGGGATAATTTTCAAATTTTTAAATGACACAAATTTAGGAACAATAGCTAAAACACTAGACAGACAAAATCCAAGACTATAATAAGCTAAAATACTGAACCAAATCTAATAAGGTATCATGTAATTGGATTAAGTGTAACATGTTATACTTGGGTTCAAAGTAAGTACAAGGTGGTGAAGGCATGACTGGAAAAATAGTTCATCTGAAAAATATCTAAGCATTTTAGTACATTAAGCTTAAAAAGTGGGCTATGGCAACCAATAAAGTCAGACAGTATTATCTTGAATTAAGGGAAAGGTGTGTAGAATATGGACCTTAGGGATAGGATTTCCCACTCTACCTTGACCTCATTAGACCATATCTAGAATGTCATGTTTAGTTCTGGGCACCTCATTATAAGGACATTGGGCATCCAGGGAAGAGCAATAAGGTCAGTAAAGCATTACTAATACTAGTAAGGTAGAAGGGGGAAAATTCATATTGTTTTGCTTGATATCAGAGGCTGAACAAGGAGCAAAAAATCATGGAAGTTGCAGTGAAGCAAATTTAGGATTAGTGCAAATATCTTTGTGTATATGTATATATGTGTGTACATGTATATGTATGTACATATGTATAGACATATATTTAAATATGTATATATATACAAAAGTATGTATACCCACATATAGAAATATGTGTGATAAAAGCCAGAGTCTTTAAATTCTCTCCACATCTAAGAATCTGTAACTCTGTGACACTGACACATAGGTTGATACTTATTGTTTTGTTTTTAGATGCCATTTTTAAGATAAAAATATTCCATAATTTTTCCCAACCCCTTCATATATTTTGAAAACAGATTCATCAACCACTTCAAAATTGAGAATCTTCCAAAACGAACCATTTCTGCATATATCTAATCTCATCCAAATGTTCAGAGTAGACATTTAGATGGTGCTATGGAGACAGGAAAGGCTGAGTTCAAATCCAGACTCAGATATGGCAGTCTAACCCTCGGCCATTCATTTAAGCATTGCTTGCCTCAGTTTCTTCACCTGCAAAATGGGGATTGTAAGAGCACTTTTGTCTCAGGGTTGTTGTCAGGATAAAAAAAAATTTTTACTTTAAAGTGCTATATAAATCCATTTCTACTTCTACATTTGGTACATTCCAAACTAAATTTGTTGCTTTCACTATCATCAATAAAGGAAGGTGTTTATTGTATAACTAAATTAATGTTTACAATCATTTTCCGCTTTTGTCAACCTTCCAGTTTGATCTTTAAAAGTACTTGGGGAGATTGGAGTTAATTCGGTCTCTCCTCAAGCTTTCTATAAAGTTATTTTCCCCTCCATTGCATCTTCTCTGTTTTATGAGGCAGTACTGCTTTTCATCTTCCACTATTCCCATCCTTAAGTTTTTTTCATGCTTTTTGTTGCCTTATGTTTTAATATTATAATCATTTCCCTTTTCTCCACCCCTTCTCCTATTATCAATATGTAAATGGTTATGGTTCACACAAGGCTTAGAAGTTCCCTTTTGTCTTTGTTTTTTGAGTTGTTTTGGTCAGTATGTTCATCACCAAATGGTAATCAAATATTCCCTGTTTCATGAAGCTGGTCCTCAGAAAGCATTTCTAATATTACTTAGAGATTGAACACAAAATCGTTTCAGTGTTATAGAACTACTAGAGACTTCCTTTTAAAACATATTCAAAATATTTTAAAAAGAAGCTATTACTCTGATAATCATCAGTTGTCTAAAAAATCACCTAAGATCTCTTTCCTCTGAATTTAGTCAGTTTAAAACTTGGGTCCAAGGATTAAAACTGAGTTCCTTGCATTTAAAGGCAATTTTAAACTGCTTTATTTATCCCAAATAATTTAAGGAAAACTTGAGTAGGTTTTCATTAAGTATTTAAAGGCTTAAGTTGTTTGCTTTGTTCATCATGACTAAATAGTAAATATTTTGACTTTAGGTATTTTTCAGTTAATATCTCACTTGTCTCCCTTAAGATCCACCCAACTACTCATGAATCATGTTGTTTCATCAGTGCTAGTCTAATTATTTGAAGGTTCTCTCATTCTATTTTATTATCATTTCATTTTATCCTTAGATTTACATTCACTTATTCTATTCTTGATCAACTCCTCACATTGACCTTTTTCCATCCAATACTTTTTTTTTAATCAAGGTTGTTTTTTTTTTAATCTAGGACTTTTCTTTCTTCATTACCCTTGACCTTTGTAGACTATGGGTTCTTATGACTGTTTTTGTCTGGACTAAATATGGTCTATAATTTGTATAATCATAGTGGCGAACATTGGCTGATGTATCATTCTAAATGAAATCCTAATACCCATTCACTACAAAAACAAGACAAGTAGACACACTACTTAAAGTTCATAAAGTCATCTCAGTACTAGAAAAAACAATTTCAGATGTCAGCATAAACTTTGTAGGGAGGTTAACCAAAGGGACAAAGACAAGAGTAAGAATAAAATATATCTTTGGATTTCTTTTGTTCACTTTTATCTATTGACTTTTCTTCTTGCATTTCCTGAAGTGGTGGGGGTGAAATTTGTTAAAGAAAGACTTATAAAAAAAGAGCAAACCAAGTCGCTTTCTGTTTCTGTCTCTTTCTATATCTCTTTCAATTCCTTTCATTGCCCCTTTTCGTTCCTCTTCCCTTGTTATTTATTCCTCTCATTTGCCTGTATCCTATCCTTCCCTGACTTTTCCCCCATCTTCTTTCCTTCCCTTCTTTCCTAATAATTTAACTGAAAATTCAAAAAAGAGGTAAAGTGTCCTTACTCTCACAATACAATGACAAAAATTATTGACAAGGATTCAGTAATGTATGCAAGTCTGAAATAAAGACTTTTAATTTAAAAAAATCTTTTCCTGGATGTCATGAAGAATATTATTACCATCATCTTCAAAATTGTACAAACATTTGAGAATAAACAGGTGTAAGATTTAAATGAATGTCCAATACTTCAAGTATTATTTTTATAAGGTTTATTATCTGACAAAATGAAACCATGTTACTAAGTTTTTCAACCTGCTCAAAAATCCTACTCCACCAAAGCCTCAACAGGAAGAAAAGAAAAAAGAGATGCAACTATACTCAATTTATGTCCTGCCTACATCAGCAGATAAGGACAAGAAGTGAATAGAGTGCTGAGAATCATAGTTTTGCTGGGGAATTGTAATTTTTAGGGTAACAGATTCAAATCATGCACAGATAACCCATCCATTTTGTTTAATTTTAGCATTATTAAATGTTAGAAATCTCATGGACCACAGATCACCACCACTAGTGCCAAAATTGCTAAATAATGGATTAGAAAATATAAATACTTTCATTTCAAAAAAGTCAATGGCTGGTCTCCAAACAAACAAAACTTCTACAAAATAGTTTCTTTCTATTGCAATAGTTCATGAATGTGTAAATTCTGTGCAAATTCATCCATTTAGTTGTTATGTGCTGTTAACTTTGCCTTCCAAATACACACATACATATTTGAAAAAAAATAAGTTGACAGATATTTTAAAACAGTTTGATTGTGACCTTAAATATAAATTTTCTGCCTTCTTGCCTGATGCAGCCAGTCTAACAATCCCTATCTTGATCTGATGTTGAAAGAAATTTTGAACATTTCCCTACTATGGACATCTTTAAGGGAAGGCAGGGATGTGCTAATAACACAAACTCAGAGCTCCTCTGAGGAAGTTTCATTTCATCATTGTCCCATAAGTTCTGATGCAAGGTACAGTGACTCTGAGTCAAATATCCCTCCCTTCTTTTTGGAGATAGAGGAAGGGTTCAAGTGTTGCTCTTAAGATTGAAGTTGTCATTGCTTTATATCGTATGGTCATCATTGACCAAATGTTCTTATGTTCTCTGGGCCCAAAACCTCATGCACTTTGCCTTTGGAAAAAGAGCATTGGACCTAGACTAGGACAAGTCTTGATCTGAATCCGATTCCTCTTACTTGCTTGATCTATGTCAGTGATTCCAAAAGTGGGCACTACTGCCCCCTGGTGGATGCTGCAGCAATCCAGGAGAGTGATGATGGCCACAGGTGCATTTATCTTTCCTATTAATTGCTATTAAAATTTAAAAAAAAATTAATTTCCAGGGGGCTAAGCAATATTTTTTCTGGAAAGGGGGTGGTAGGCCAAAAAAGTTTGGGAACCACTGATCTATGTCCTAGATTTTCTGAGCATTAATTTTCCATAGCACCAAAATAAGGTTGTTAACATTTGTACTGGTTTCCTCAAAGAGTTAAAATTTCATGCAACTGTGAGCTATAATTGTTTCAGTGCCGTGTGATGAAATATACTTCTTCAGAGACACATAGAACATTGGAGAATGCACAGAAATGGGAGAGACTCAAAGATACCACAATCCTATGGCTTTACTACTGGTACTAGGCATTCTCTTCTTTCTTCCAAAATCCACAACTTCTTCTAAACTTATAGCCTAAACATTGGTACAGAAATTTCAGAATCTCCCTCTCCTTAAAAGCCATCTAAAAATAATCTTAAAGTAGGAGGAACTTGGATATTTTTAGTGCCCCTGGTACTAGATGCTGTCTTTCTGCCTCTAAGATTAATTGTCTTACCTCACTCGTTGTAGTAACATCTATCAACAAAAACAATTGCTTAAGACTCACCAAACTGAATTATTTGCTATAAACTATTGTTGTTCAGTCATTCAGTTGTCTCCAACTCTTTGAGGTTCTGTAGATCAGAGCATGCCAGCCTATTCTATCCTCCATTATCTCCTGCAGTCTGCCTCATATTTGTTGCTTTCATGTACTTTCTATCCATCTCATCCTCTGCTAGCCCCATTTTCCTTTTGCCTTCAATCTTTTTCAACATCAGAGTCATTTCCAATGGGTCCTGTCTTCTCATTATAAGGTCAATATATTTAAGCTTTAGCTTCAATATTTGACTTTCCAGTGAAGAGTCTAAATTAATATAAATATTGATTGTTTTGACCTCTTTGCTGTCCAAGGCACTGTTAAAAGTCTTCTTCAGCACCATAATTTGAAGGCATCAATTCTGTGGTGTTCATCTTTTCTTATACTCTTGCTCTCACAGTTATATATTGTGCCTGGAAAAACTGTAACTAACTATATAGACCTTCGTCCTCAAGGTGATATCTGCTTTTTAGTATCCTGTTCAGATTTGCCATAGATTTCCTTCCATGGAACAAATGTCTTTTAATTTCATAGCTATAGTCACTATATGCAATTATCTTTGAATCCAAGAATATAAAGCCTGACACTATTTCCTTTTCTTCTCCCTCTATTTGCCAAGAGGTAATGGGACCAGATGGCAAGATTTTAGCTTTTTGGGGTTTTTATGTTAAGCTTTAATCCAGCTTTTACGTTCTCCTCTTTCAACTTCAAGTGGCTTCTTAATTCTTCTTCACTTTTTGCCATCAGAGTGGTATCATCTGCATATCTGAAATTATTGACATTTCTGCTGCTAACCTTAAATCTCGCTTTTGATTCATCCGGTTTGGCATTTCATATGATGTCCTCCACATATAAGTTAAATAAGTAAGATGATGATAAATAATTATGTCATGTTACTTTCCTGATATTAAACCATTCAGTTGTTCCACGTTCATTTCTAGTTGTTGCTTCATGGTCCATATAGAGGTTCCTCAGGAGACAAGTAAGATGAACTGGTACTCCCAGTTTCTTTGAAGTTTTGTCACATTTTGTTGTGGATCCACACAGTCAAAGGCTTTAGTGTAATCAACATAGCAGAAGTAGATGTTTTTTTTCTTCTGGAACTTCCTTGCTTTTTTCCACAATCCAGTGAATATCTACAATTTGATCTCTAACTCCACTGCCTCTTTGAAAAACAGGCTGCTTTTCTAGTATTCTCAGTTCACACATTGCTGAAGCCTGACTTGTAGTATCTTAAGCATAATCTTACTGGCCTATGAAATTAGTACAATTGTTTGGTAGTTTGAACATGCTTTGGCATTGCCCTTCTTTATGACTGAAACATGAACTGATGTTTTCCAATCCAGTGGCCACTGTTGAGTGTTCACATTTCCTAGAATACTGAGCCCAGTACTTTAGCAGCATCATCATTCAGGATTTTAAATGGCTTTGCTCAGATCCCATCATTTCCACTAATCTTATTGTTAGCAATGCTTCTTAAGGCCCAGTTGAATGAATTCTCTAGGTTGTCTGGCTCTAGATCAATAATCAAGCCACTGTGGTTATCAGTGACGTTAAGATATTTCTTGTGTAAACTATTATATACTTTTAAAAATATATAAAAATAATGATGGAAAATAATTTCACAGCCTTTTCAGGTTTTAGTGATTGTCTCTATATATGAAAGACCAAGAATGAGTGTGGATAATGGAAGAAAACAAGGATCTTTTCTTGAGGGCTTAGTTTTGTCCCCGAGCCCTTTCCCCATAGATTCCTCTGCTTGGGTAAAAAAGAGGGTTTGAAACAGTAAAATGAGAAACCTCAAACATCACATTTTGTTGGTGGTTATTGGAAAAATGACATGGGATCTGGTCTAATTTGGGGAATTTAAGTGAACTATGAGCATTTCAAGAGAAGAGAGCAGAAAGTTTAGGCTAAATAAAAGAATAAATATAAAAGTGTTAGCTAGTTAGAAAGGATTTTCTTTTTCTTTTTTTGCATTTTGACTAGCTTGGTACCTGGGACAAGAAAAGCCTCCTACTAGAGACAAATGTCTTCTAGGCAAAATACTTTAGGAAAGAATAGACAAATAATTGTGTGAAAGAAAAAATAAAAAATAAAAAAGCAATGTTCATTTATTTTCCCCAAAGCATTGTCTTCTGAAGAAAACAAGAGGATATACATTTTTAAAGAAGATAGAGAAGAGACTTTTCTAATATTTGCAATAAAAGAGCCTAGAAATAGTCACATACCTAAAGATTTCAGCTTAAGCCAGAAGGTTGATGGTGAGGAATATTCCATAGCCCCATGTCCAATGGAATGAGGATTGGAATTATCCAGCATTAACTGACACCATGATCAGCAGAGTAGTATCTGATAGAGACCATCAGGGACTGGTGGAAGTAGTATAATGACATCACTAAAAGACATGACCATCACTGTAGTGCTGGAAGCCAGGGTTACCACTCTCTAAATGTATCCTGGTCACAAGTATTCCCTATGTGTAGGACTCTTCACCCATGTATGCTGTATGTCTGTCTAGTCTCCCAACTAATTATGAGTATTTTTTGGAGAGTATTCCCAGCTTTATGGAGACATATTTTATTATTACTTTTCCATTTCATTAAAGGTCTATCCTTTGAAATAATTATGATGTCCAACTGACTCTGTAAAAGCTAATGAGCAAGATTAAATGGATTTGGACACACAGACCACCTAGAAGATGGATTAGCCATCTCTGGTAGACCCATCCTGCAAGTTGGAAGACATCCCCAGATGTAACAACAATCAAATCCTCAATCTTTTCATATGAAAGAACATGGATCTAAGTGGATAAATGAATTCCTTAAAGACACAGCACCAGATATGCCTCATAAGTATTAAAGTAAACAGATACAAAACACAAAGTATTTAGTTTCATCAACAACTAGTACTGACATGTTTTATGAAATATTATAGTATGTGCAGAAAAAGACTTAGGACCCAACATTTTGGCCACTGAATCCTGAGATTACTGTATCTAGCCTTTTGTTTTCCTTGTATTAAAACAAACATCTTTACCTTCATGACTTATAAAATATTTTGTTACATATTGTATGTATTGTGTATAAATTATAGTTTATATATTTATCAATTGAATGAGTCTAAGGGGATCTGTACCACTGATAAAGAAAACTTTAAAAGAACTGTATATCATTTGGGATCCATTTAATTTTCCTGATCAAAACTTCCTTGGTACAAATCATGTCAGCATAAATCACAGCATTTTCAACCTTGAAGTCTTCAATCATATTCCAACAAAAGAAATTAAAACAGCCTTTCTTACCAATCCGGTTTGTTGGGCCAACCATGAAAGAATGACAAATGAAAGTATTCTTTAAAAAAACTATAAAAACATCAAAGTCCAGCAAAGGAAACACTTTTAAGACTTAACCAGAGTTGAATCTAGTACAATTTAATGAACATAAATGAGGAAAGACAGCAATAGACCAATCATGCTAGCATGGAGTAATTAGAAATGAAATGGTTCAGCACCAACATAAATGCCAGGGTGCCTGTAAGGAAAAAAGGCAAGAATAGAGTAATTTAGAAGGAAATAGCTAGTAAGTGATCAAAAGACCAATTATAAATTCAATCAATGTGGAAAAGATTTAGGGCACATATTTGTCCTTTTAGTTTAACATGTAGGAATTTGGCATCACTAGCAATAGCAGCTTATAAATAAAAATCTCATTGAGTTCATAGATAAGGGAAATAGTCATTACTGTAAAATAGTGTCAAAGAATAGTCTGAAATAATGCTAAACATAATTATTAGACATAATATATTTAGAGCTAGTTCTTCAGTCATTCATTTGTATCTAACTCTTCATGACTCCATGACTCTCTGTAGGGTTTTCTTGGCAAAGATACTGGAGTGGTTTGCCAATTCCTTTTCTGGTAGATTAAGGCAACCAGGGTTAAGTGACTTGCTTAGGGTCGCCCAGCTAGTACATGAGACTGGATTTGAACTGAGACCCAGGGCTTTGTTCACTGAGCCATCTTGACCTTGTGGGGGTAGGGAGAACCTTAAAAATCATCAGAGATCTGCCACTAGAAAGGATCTTGGACTATTTACTCCAATCTCCTAATTTTGCAGATGAGGGAAATGAGGCATAGGAGGCAAAGTGATTTGTTCAAGGGTACAAAAGTAGTAAGGAAAAGAGATGGGATTTGAACTTATGTTCTCTGACTCTATAGATGGTGTTTTTACACTGTGTATAGGATCATAGAGTCAGAGACGGGAAATACTTTAGAGATTGTAAGGGGTGAAAAGGGGTTTTGATTGGGTGAATATATTAAAAGGTTTGGTCACCAGGGAATTGAATAATTATCAATCCCCAATGAAAGAATAACCTCAAGTCAAAATGACATTTATGGAAGTTTATTTACAAATGAGAAGAGAGAGAGAAAGTAAGAAAATTAAAGAGAGAATAAGATAGGATAAGTGATCTAACACACTGAGTAATTTGCTCTGACCCCTGGCTCAACACAGGCAGATTTAACTAGTCCTTAATCAGGGAAGGCTGAGCCAAGAGTCCCAAGGGCCGGGGATGAATGAAGCAAAAGCTTGAGTTTCTGGTCCTCTCTTGAAAGGAGAGTTCCTTCACAGAATCCAGGAAGATTTAGTCTTTACACTCACCACATGTAGTTCTAAGGGAAAGATTTAAGAACAGTCTCCCCAAGGTCTCACGGTCCCAGGTCCAGAACAAGAAGAGGTCCTTCAGATCCAAGACACGAACCAGAAGACCCTGCTGAACTCACTGAACTCTCTTTAAAGGGGCTTCTTTTGTGTCACTTCCTGTGCCTTCCTCTTAGTTTGCATGTCTAATCACAACAGATGCTTTTCTTAGGGCTGCCCAGGAGGCAGTCAGTAAATTCTAATTTGTCACTCACTCTAGCACATGTGGGTCACAGACCTCCCAACTTATGAGTTAAATGGAGATGTTTTCATCTTTGGTGATTAAATCTAAAGATGGGCAGGGTAGACTTAATTTAACTATCACAAAGTGATCTAGTTTAATCCTAGCATATTACAGGTAAGGCTACTGATGTAAAGTATCTTTTTTTTAAAGATCAAATCATTAGGAAATGGCAGAGCAAATATTTGAACCTGGATCCTCTGACTTGACTTCTCATCCAGGACCCTTTTCGCAGCACATCTCTAATAGTCTGGGAGTATTCTGATATTCCTTTCGCTGTTTTACATAACAGGGAGTAAAACATAATTCTTGTTCTTTACCTAGAAGAAATGGCAAAGGCATTTGAGAGCCACTGGCTGTTTCCAGGGAGAAAAAAAATCATGATGTCTTCAAATTCCTGCTTTACTTGGTGTCAGAAAGACCTGGGTTAGAAATGATATTCACTAACTGTATAACCCTGGGAAGCCCAGCCTTATCTCTGCCTCAGTTTCCTCACTGACAAATTTGCATAATCATACTCACACTGCCTACCTCACAGGACTATCATGCTTTGTAAATGGCAAAGGGCTATAGAAATAATGTAGTTATTTTTATAATAATCAAACATCTCCAATTCTGTAAGACACAATAGGCTTCTCTGAGATAGTAGCAACCAACATAAAGCTTAGCTCATATTAGTCACAAATTAAATATATCATGATGAACTGTGGTATGGAGCAAACATGAGAATTAATAACTTATTATTTGAAGAAAGTGAAACAGGAAGAAAATGCAAATGGCAGTCTACAGGTAATATAATATACCACTGAAAACAGAAGACAAGAATTTTAACAACAGCAAATATAATAGTTATATAGCATTTTAATGTTTGCAAAGCACTGTATAAGCATTTTCTCATTTTATCCTCATAACCACCCTGGCAGGTTCATTCTATTATTATCTTCACTTTACAGATGAAGAAACTGAGTTTGATATAAGTTAAGTGACTTGCATAAAGCTCCGTCTCTACTAAATCTGAGGAAGGATTTCAATTCAGATTTTCCTGACTCCAGGTCTAGCACTCTGATCACTGTGACATCTAGACACCCATAGCTTAAAAAGTCAGCCTAACGTCAATCACCTTGTCCATTGTTGGGAGAAAATGAGGCACTCTCAAATCATCAAATAGTTAGCAAAAGTTTGCTTTTCTGAAACACAACAAGCTGCAGAAAATATGCTATTCTTGAATTGGTAGAAAATTTCCACAATGTGAGTTCTCTCTACCAACTAAAACATCAATCTGATCCAAAGAGGGATAAGAGCAGAATAAACAAACAGGCAATAGACAACTTACTACTTGATAATAATATGATGACTGTACAAATTACAGTGGGAACTGGGTCATATTTAATATGAAATCACTTGGAAAAAGAACTCTGCATTTTTATCTTTATAAGAAAGAGAAATGTTTGCTTCATCATGTTTACTCTGGTTGCTAGGGATTTCACATGAGAAAAGGGTAAAAAAAGGTGAGCTCTCACTTTCTATGAAGGGAAAACTGTACAATTTGCAATTTAAATATGATTAAATCTTGACCTCACTAAGATGGGACCAATTTTCTTTCCTCACAGTATGTGCTGAGTTTGAAGTGGGGAGAAAAGGCAGAGAAGTACTAACCAAAATTCACAGGGGGATACAACCTCTGTAGCTTTCAATTAGCAGGAAAAAAGACAAAGAAAATGCCTTCAGCCCATGGGTTTCTGGGGTTGAGAAAATGGTATGAATAAAGATTTTGTTTGTACAGATTTGGAGGCCGGAGGTATAAGGTTAGGAAAAGAAGTCTAAAACTCGCTAGCTACTAGCAAAGGATTTTCTCATCTACATTAATATTTGGTTTTTGTAGTGTCTGATCCAAAAATCAGATGTAAACCTACAAAACAACAACAGACATTTATGTTGCACCACTATACTTATTTCCTTAGAGACTTGGAGAGAATTTTTTCCTTACTATGACCCCAAAAAGAAATATTTCCAAATGGAAGAAATTATACTTTTGGCATTTAGCAGAATGACTTTGCATAAGTATTAAAACATCCCTTTCTTATGAAGATTATGACATTTTTGTCAAGATACCAAGCAAAGAAAATTCAACGTTTTCTGTTTTCATTTATCTTAGGCATATGTGTGGGTATATCTTGTGTATACGTGTCTTATAAAGACATTCTTTCAAAGATCATGTTGAATTTTTTGGACACTTTTAACGGCTATTTTAAAATTTAACGTGTTATTTTTAAGGCAGCCAGAAGAAACCAATATCACCTCCAAATATCAATGTGCCTTGCAGTTCATTAAAAGGTACAAAAAGAGGTCGCATGGGAGTTTTCAAACCTACATCTTGGGGCAAATACATGCATTGTCAACTCTAGTTTCTCCTTTCCACAATAGATAGATGGCATTAATGGTGATCCCACAATCCTACTTTATCCATTGTGTGTGCCATAGTAGGGGCACAGGAGACAGAATTTTGGTTAGGAACATTTAATTTAAATCTAGCTTTAGATGTTAATGAGCAAGGTAATCAATCTTGGGCCAGGTGTTCACCTCCTTGACCTTGGTTCCATTGTTTATAAAATAAGAGGGTTGGACTTGACCTCTAAGTTCCCATGAGCCCTTGGAATTCTATTAAAAATAACCAAGAAGACATTCAAGTATCAGAGTTAAAGAATCCCTGTTTTCTCATGCTGCTTTATGGTTTGATTTTTACTTTTTGTCAAGGTCTAAATGAATTTAAAGTTACTCTGTTCTAGTCCAAGTGGTAGTCAGCCTTCATAAAAGAAAACACCCCCCCCCAAATGAAAGAGACCCAGAAAGCTGGGCAAATTTTGCATGCAATCTGCTACTCCAGGAGTAAAGTAAATATTTGTGGTTAAGTGAAAAAACACTCTGTAAAGTCTTAAAACTCAGAAGGGAGGCTCTGAATAGAGTCTTTTTTTTTTCTCTAATTGCACAAACAGCTGGCTTGGGGGCTGAAGTATTTGGGGCTTGGCTAGACTACCTTACTGTCTTGGACACTGTGCTTACTTTGAGTAATTGTAAGGAATTTGTAGTGTCAAGATGCAATCTTCCATGCCATCTACCTAAGTGAATCTACTACTATCAATAATAAATAATCTTCTGCCTTTTTTTTTAAATCATGGAAGAATCATGGCTAGTTGGTGAGGGGTTTAGACAAGAGAAGATACCGCAAACCTTTGAAAAACAGCAGATTTAAAACAATCCAGCCTGTGAATAACTGCAGGAACTACAGAGAGAGTTTGTTGAATCATGAAGTGATTTTGTTGAATCTAAAATGAGTTTCAAGAAAAAAATTAAGGAAATGCATTCTAAATGGAAATTAATAGTATATCTCTCTTATCAACATTAGAATATGCCTACGACAAGAATTATTTGCAATGTAAAGTAAGAGGCTGTTTACTTCTGGTCAGGTTTTTTTCTATCCAAAACTTTTTTCCCTCCCAACAAGATACCAAATTCATCTATTATTCTTATTTTCCCCCACTGACACAGGAATGATCTCTAGATTGCTCAGGAAATAGAGGAAAAAGAGAAATGACAATTTCACTGATAATAGACATTATCAAAATCTGAATGACAGAAGTAGTGGATGGAAAAATAGAATAGCTTTTATAAATTGTACACAGTAAACTAACACAATGAGCTTAGGGAAAATTGTAAATATTTTATGTTACCCTAACAAATACTTTAGGGTAATATTAGGTTTAGCATGAGAAACAAACAACAGAAATACAAGATGGACCTCTCAAGTCAGCTTATTTTAGTGGTCACAATTAAGTAATATCCAGAGATGGACATCAGAAGCAAAACTAGGAGGTAGAATTATAGTGAATCAGAGCTGAAAGACAGTTTAGGAAGGAACCAACATCACACAGTTTGTTAAAGAGTTTGGGATTAGGAGTTATTCATTTGCATTAATACGTAATGCCTCTAATTGGATCTTGAATGCAAATCTCCCTGAAAAAGAAAGTACAATAACCCATCATCAGTTATGAATACACGGCAAAATGGATTAGTTTTTTTCTTGGAAATTTTTGAATGAATGAGTCCTTTTATTTTAAAGATGAACAATCTAAAGCCCAAGGAACTGATGTTTTATGCCCAAGGTTAGTACAGTGCCCAAACTAGGACCTAGGTTTTATGACTCTAAGGCCAGTTTTCTAGGAGGAATTTTTTCAGTCATCTTCTCCACCTCTCCTTATGTTACAAGCCTTAAATAGATGGACTACTGCTTGATAGAGCTTAAATAATTAATAATAATAAACAATTTCTTCTGGATGAAATAAAAAGATAAAGAATCTTGATAGAAACTATTTAAAAGTGAATGAAAGGAAGTATAACATCTCAAATTATTATACAAAGCACTAATTACTAACATTCTTTGGTACTGGTAAATAAAACAAACCAGAATATATTAGGTGAACAAGAATCAGAATATAGTCTTCCATAAATGTAAAGGTCTCATCTATTTAGTTAAGGATTTACTATTCAACTCAAAACTGCTGACTCCTTTCATGTGGAAGCCACTAAATCTTGTGTGATACTAATGGTAGATTCACAATGTGTGAATTGTTTATGGGTGCTTGAAGAATTTTCTCTTTGACCTGGGAGCTTTGGAATTTAACTATAATTGTCCAAGGAGGTTTAATTTTGGCATCTCTTTCAGGAAAGGACGTCTAGAGTCTTTCTAGAGACTGGATCTAAGGTATTAGGAAAATTTTCTTTGATAATTTCTTGAGATGATGTCTAGGCTTTCTATGATTATGGCTTTCAAGTAGCCTAATAATTCTTAAAATTATCTCTTCTTGATTTGTTTTCCAGATCAGCTGTTTTTCCCCAATAAAATGTTTTATATTTTCTCCTACTTTTTCAGTCTTTTGACTTTTGTTGGTTCTGATATTTCAGTCATTAGCTCCTACTTGCCCAATTTTAATGAATTCTTCTCATCAGTGGACTATTGTGTCTCTTTTTAAGCAATCTGTTTCTTAAGGTCTTATTTTCTTCAGTATTTTCTATGGCTCTCTTATCACGCTATTAATTCCTTTGTTATAATTTATTGCATTACTCTCATTTCTATTCTCAATTTTTCATCTACTACACTTAACACTTTAAAAAACCTTTTCCAATACTTCTTTTTTTGTTTGGGTTCAATTGAGGGCTTTTTTGAGGCATTTTTCTAGTTGTTTTCATATTATTTTCTTCTGTTCTTCCCTAACATTGTAATAGCTTTTTTTTTTAAATTTTTTTTTAAACCCTTGTACTTCGGTGTATTGTCTCATAGGTGGAAGATTGGCAAGGGTGGGCAATGGGGGCCAAGTGACTTGCCCAGGGTCACACAGCTGGGAAGTGGCTGAGGCCGGGTTTGAACCTAGGACCTCCCATCTCTAGGCCTGACTCTCACTCCACTGAGCTACCCAGCTGCCCCCCTGTAATAGCTTTTTGTGGTCATTTGGATTTTTTTGTCATTTTCTCATTTTTCCAGCTTTTTTTTTTTTTGGCTTTCAACTTCATATTAACATTGGGTTATGCTCAATTGGGGTTGGGGAGGTACTATATTAAGTTTCAGGTTTTTCATGCTGCTTTTATCAGAGGTAATTCTGGTAGTCTACAAGTTGGGGGGGTGCTTCCAAGGTAGTGTGACCCTTGGAGAGGCATGGTCATTGATTTGCTCTGTGCTCTGGGCCTTTTCCAGGAAGGACTCTTTGTCCCTACCTCCTGCAAGCACTAGCACTTTTCCTTGCTTCAGTACTGTGACCAGAGCCCCTACTCCCTTGTGCTTGACCACCAGCACTCTTTTTCATACCTGAACTGCGACCCAGAACTGCATGTGGCCAATAAAGTTGCCAATGAGAGCCAGATACTCAGTGACACCAAAGGGCCCCCCTTTATTCTGTTTCTAACCAGTGGTCCAACCCCTTTATAACCTCTGGAATGAGAGCTCCTGATGCTGCTGCTGCTGCTGTTCTGGCCATTGTTGCTGATGCTACCTGCATGAGCTTCAGACAGGCTTCCACTGCAATGTTAAATATTCTCCTAGAGACCTCCTAAGTTTCTTAGGTCACCCATAAAACTGCAAGCCCTTTGAACCTGCAATACCACTACCGTGTGTCTATTCCAAAGAGATTGAAGATAGCGGAAAAGAACCTCTATATGGAAATAGTTATAGTAACTCTTTTGTGGTGGCAAAGACCTGGAAACTGAAGGAATGTCCATCCGTTGGGGGAATGGCTGAACAAGTTGTGGTCTATGATTTTAATGGGATACTACTGTGTCATGAGAAATAACAAACGAGATGATCACCAAAAAAAAAAAAATCCTGAAAAGCCTTGTACAAAGTAATAAGAAGTAAAGTGAACAGAATGAGAAGAAACAATACTGTGACACAGAAACAACAATAATGGATTATAATCAACTGTGAAGGATTTAACTATTACCCAAAAGGCAAAGATTAGGACAATTTTAAGGGACTTCTTATGAAAGAGGATATCTGGTGCCACAGAAGGAACAAAGACTGGATGCAAATTAAAGCATATCATTCTTCACATTATTTCATCCATGAATTATTCCCAAGTGTAAGCAATATATTCATTATTTTACAACATGATGTACATGAAAACATGTATTATATGATAATATATGTACAACCTATATCATATTAGCTACCTTTCTGGGGAGAGAGGAAGGTTGAGAAGGAGAGAAAGGTCATGGAGTGCAAAATGTCAGAAAACATATTAAAAATTTTATCAACATATAATCTGGACATTTTTTAAAGTTTTAGGCCATAAAAATGTCTTATCCCAGACTTTCTGCTTCTCCAAAATTTTATTTGACATGTTATTTGAAAGGGTGTTTTCTGGAAGGAAATTTTAGGAGATTTCTACAAAGTGGCTGCCCCTTATTTGTCATATTAGTTCTATCCTCAATTATTGGCGCTTTCAATAAGCATAAGATCACTACCAGTTCTGGACATTTTCACCACTGCATAGTTATGCAACTAAAAAGAGGGAAAAAAGAAACATAAAAGGCAGAAGTAAACAGGTATTCCTGTCATACAGAGGCCAGGTAAAAGAGCAATTATCTTTTACCATTCCTGACTCTTAGGACACAGATGTAAAACAATTCATTTGCTTCACAGCCATAAAGTCTTTGGAAAGATATGGGAAGACTGACAACATATTCTTGTACATCCTATAAATCATCATCTGTGCCAGCTCTTTAGACAATTAGGGATCTCTTTGTCGTTTTCCATTACAAGTACAAGTCACATAAGGTCAGAAAAAGATCCTCAAAGCTCAATTGAAAGTCGATTTGAACATTGAATCAATTGGGGGAAAAAAATAGTGAACATCTATGCATATATTTTGACATTGGTAAATTTCTCTAAAATATTTATCAGTGTGATTTTATGCATTTAAGAATAACTATAGGTATTTACTTATCAAATAAATATAATCCATAGGAACCAACTTTAGGAACTCAAGGTCCCTGAAAGCACAGGTTGACTTTGGATAGTCCATCCTGCAATAAGAAATCACATTCTTTCCATTTGTAAAGAATGTTCCAAAGAATTATAAAATAAAAGTACAAATAAACTATGAGGGGAGCATAATACAAAAGTCAGGGCTATTCTTTTATCAAATTCTATAACAATAGACTACTTATGACCCTGATATAATTGCTAATGATGACTGTTCATGTTATGCCAATTCTCTGAATATCTTTGCTATATTAATTTTATTTTTGTTTCCAGTTGAATGAGTTCATGACTTTGTACTAGTACAAAACTCCTTAATAGTCACAGAATCATATTATACCATGGAAGGTTGATCTGATGCTGGATCTTCTACTTTACATTAGAAAGGTCAAGTATAATGTCCTTGGTTTGAGAATGCTCCTAGGAAATGAATCCAGGCAATCCCAATAAGAAAAATATCCCTAGCAAGATAGGCAGGTCAAAAAACATAGGACCAGATGCAATTTCCTTGCTGCCTATACTTGCAAAATCTTGGACAAGTACTTAGCTTTTTAGAGCCTCAGTTCTTTACATGTAAAATCTGGAGATTAAATTATCTTTAGGGTACCTTCTAAATGGAATGAAAGTCTCATTCCAGTAGCATCATATCAACCCCAGAATACTTAACATGGAATGAGCTTTTTGTTCGTTTCTTTGTTTGTTTTATAAGGGACAAAATATCTTCTTTCTTCCCAAAATTATGCCAGGTACTGCTGGGAGCACCCCAGAGAAATAAGGGCCTCCATCAGGGTCCATCAAGTCAATGTAAACAGCAAAGCCTTACATTTATCCCTATTGTCTGAAAATCAGGCCTCAGGATGGATGGATACTCAATCAGTCCCCCTCTGTGTGACTCTCTTCTGATTAACACTTTTTATTATTAAAATTATTATAATCTATATTTTTAGGATAACCGCAAGTTTTGTAGTATAGATATAAAATTTCTTTATAGAGATCCATTTATAAAATACCCATTATAGAATTCTCCTTAATACTCTATAATCGACCAGCATTTAATGAGTTAATAACTATACCCTCAGTGAAATAGCAGAAATTGCTTTTTTTGCTGTCTCAAGAGCTTGAAGGACACAACATGGCAAAATCAAAACATAATACACTCTCACTTCATTTTCTCATGCTGAATTTAACCCTATGAAACCAAAACATTCTCACACTTTACTACTTTCCCACGATAGACTTGTCCCACTGAATTTAGGGGTTCTCATACTCTAATCCACTTTTGAAATATGTTGAAGGTTCTTCTTATAAAACTTAGATAAAGTAGAGTTTTGTTAGCCTTGGGGCATGTTTAGTCTCAGTGTAATCTATATGTAGAATTTTGTAGAAATTTTTTAGGTATGCCAGCCTAACCAGTATAACCTTGAGTTTTTCTCTGTTTTGAATTTGAAATGTAAATTTTCCCAGCATTTGTGTGACTGTGAGAGAAAGGTATAAAATTAAAGATTCACAGGAAGTCTAAGAGAACAGCTTCTGGAAAATCCACTGTGTCTCCAACTCTCTCTTCCTCCCTCTCAGCTAAACCATCACACCTTTCAAGATAACTGGAAACTGCTGGCTGGTTTCCAGCTAGGTACTATGTAGAAGTTATCATCCTGAAACAGAGACTTTCATAAAACATGGGTATATTAAAATAAAAAGGAAGTTCTTCCAACAAATTTATATGTCTGAAAACAGAATGGAATTATCTCTTAGCTGATAAACATCACATAGTTCTAGAGTTCTTTGACTATTTCTTATACATATTCTTCCTGGTCATATATCCAATGTGTTGTTATTTTGCTTTGTTTTGTTTTATGGTGAATTTAGCATGTAAATATTAATGAGTGTCATCTCAGTAACCTATACCTTAGTTCCTTCAGGCTCTAAGTCCTTTTCAGACATGGAACAAATCTTAGCCATTTTCCTGTACCTTCTAAAGCACTTACCACAGGGTTAGGCACACAGAAATAAACAATTAAATGCCTGATGATTGATATCATTAGTTAGGAAGAATAATAAGACAATTGGCAAATTGAACCCATAAGGATTTTCATATAAATCACAATTTTAAAGTTGGAAGAGATCTTGGCAATCACATGGTATGACTGAGGCTTGGATAGTTGGGATGACTTAACAAAACTGGTCAGCATCCATAGTTAGGAGAGAAAAAAAAACAAAACAAAAAATATAGTTCTTTGACCTAGTGGATTTCTGTAGGAGCATATCTTGTTAGGGAGGAGGCTCTGCTACTTCTTTATTCTTAAAGCATACCTAGCAAGTACATCATTTTCAAGTTCCTGTGACTTACCTTGTTTCAATCAATGAAGCAAAATTCCTAAAGATCTCCCCTATGATTTAATAATAAGGAAAAAAGGAAATTTATTCTTGCCTTTAGAAGTGATATCTTTTCAGGGAAACCACTTACTTATAAGTAGAACCAGAGATTTAGAGTTAGAAGAAACCTTAAAGATTTTCTGATCTAACCTCATCATTTTTATAGACTTGGAAATTGAGGCTCACAAAGTGGAAATATGACTGCCCTAAGGTTTCTTAAGTCATATTTTGGTGGGGTGTGATTTAAATGCAGATCTCCTGATTTCATACCCAGTACTCTTTCCAGTGATTGGACAATCTATCAAGCTATAAATAGGGCACCACTTCCCTTTGCCAATTATTACTATATGGTTCCCTCTAAGGAGAAAGACTAAAATGACATTAAGTTGGTTGTATCTCTATTGTCACTTTAAGATCATGTGTTTTTTCTCGGAGAGAGACTTCAGAGGATAAATTTGTTTTGTTTTTGAGAATATGTATTATCACTGACTATTTCATCATTCTTCTACCCCATCAGAATATAAAGTGAGACCACTAAGTTTCTAAGAAGTCCCTGGATTGCACTGTCCTCCCTTAGGGGGAACTGAATCCATTTTCAAACCATCCCCACAGTCAGACTGAACACATAAGCACAGGTCTCAGAAAAGATGAAAGGACCAAATTCCAAAATGCAGAATGAGCTAAGGGTTACATCTGGAAATGTGCCAGCCTCTCTGGAAGAGAGCATGACCAGTGCTGAGCCTTGGTGCTTCAACCTCGAAGAAATGCTTGAGGAGTTATTCTAACTCATTGTTGGGTTAGACTCCCATATAATTAATCTTTCAACCTGGATTAATCTATAATCAATTCACGGGCTTAAAAGACTGGTTCCTTGTTAGCAGTGAGTCAGAATTTTCCTTCTTAAGGGAACAATCATATTCGTGAGCATTTTGGATAGGCTCCACCATTAGGAGGCCATATTATATGCAAGGATAACCTTTAAAAAGATTAAATGAGAAAACTGCTTGCAAAGCTTCTGACTCATGACTGGATCATAAAACTAGTCAAGCCTAACTCAAGTTTACGCCTCTTAATAAAGGCAGTGAAGCTTAAGTAAGTTTTTTACCATTAAAGTAATAGCTAATGATTTTAGTACCAAGTGAAACTGTTGAATACTGTTTCCTCAGAAATAAGGGATCAAAAATGAATTACTCTTTAGCACTAAGGACGTTGCCAATTGCAAATGATGGAAATCATATAAATATCAACAGTACCCTGTGTACTTGGATTTTAAAAAATCCATCAATTGTCAGTATTGGTTAAGCCCCATTGCCACACAATGTGCTAGGTACTGGGGTTAAAAGAAATAAATTAAACAACTCCTGGCCTTAGTTTATATTCTTTCTAGAGAAAAAATAAGTTCATATGTAGATATTTGCTGGGAAAGGCCTTAGAAGTTGGGCAGGTGGTGGTAAAGAAAGATATGATACAAAAAATGATGTTTGAGATATTTTGAAGAAAACTAGATGACAGCTCTAATGCAATGAATTCCATCTAACCTGCATCAGGTATGTTCTAAAGACACAAAGATTTAAAACAAAAAGCAAAAAAAAATTGCTCTCAAGGAGCTTAGGTTCTAATATGGGAAAATATGTCATATACAGAAAAGTATAAAGGAAGAAGAGTGTGGTGGAAAGAAAGGCTAGATTTGGGCAAACAAGTGAAGAATGAGAAGAGTTTTTTAGTTAAGGGAGTAATGGAAGGTTTCACAGAGGACATGGCACCTTAGCTAAGCTTTGAAAAAAAGAAAAGATTTAGACAAATCTTAATGAAATTAGACAATAAATACCATGTGTATGTGTTTGTGTGTGTATGCTCTACCCCTACCTTCCACTTTCTTATTTTTATGTATGTACATATATACATATATATGTACACTTTGGGAAACTGAGGGTAAGGGACTATTTTTTAATAGCTAGTGTGTTATGAGTTAAAAGAGTCTTATATGATAGTGACCCAAAAGCATTGGAAAATATTGGTGACATCAAAGCAACATAATAGGCTAACTAGAATTTTGCATAATCATTCATTCACTATAGTTTTCTACCTGCCAACACTATCAATCTGTAATTATCACTCAATGATTCCTCATTTGGTTTCTCCTGTCTATATTTATGATGCCAATTTGCATTCTGCTATGTTAAGATAAACTGAGTTACAGCATAAGATATTTAGTTGAGAAATATCAATTCAGAAAATAATCTTAGCATGGCTAATGTTAAAAAAGGTTCTGCTAAGTGACATTAACAAAGGGATTCCTCACACTGTCCAGGAATGATGCATAAGAACAGTAGGAATTAATTCAGATTAAATATATGTGATACTTATGATCCCATTTCCAAAATAATAAGAAGAAATTTTATAACATTTATAACATAAGAATTTGGAGATTTTCAGATAATTCTATTAGAATGAATAAAATATTTATTGTCTAATATCTTATTCTGCTTTCTAATACTAGTGTAACCACAGGACGTTTATATTTGATTCAATTAATAAAGAGAGAGGTGTTTTAGAAAATTCAACAGCGATAAGACATGATAGATAAAAGATAAATCTACCAATTATATAAGAGTGGAATAGCTAGAGAATAGCTGAAGATGTAGGCATCTCTTACTCTTTCCATTCTAATATCACACTGGTGTGCAGTCCCAAGATTTGTATGGAAAGTGGCTAAAGGAAATAAAAAAGGGCATCTAGAGAGATAGGTCTGGAGATGGGAAGTTCTGGGCTCAAATTTTGTCTCAGATACATTCTAGTCGTATGACCCAGGGCAAGTCACTTAACCTACATTGCCTGGTATTTAAAACTCTTCTCTCTTAGTATCAATTCTACGATGGAAGATAAGGGTTAAAAAAAAAGAAATGATAAATTACAAATCTGAGACAACAGATTGGTCATGATTAAGGTTTAATATTAGGATAAAATGGAATGATAATGGAAAAGCTCCTGGCTAGTGCTAGCTACTGATTCACTTCCCCACACTGTGATGAGCCAGAGAAATGCTTAAAATGAACCCCTGCAAGTGAGAAAAACATTCAAGACTAGGGGAAAAAAATAACACTTATTAGGTTTAGTTCACATCAGATCTCACTTCTCTATCCCAAAGGGAGCTACGATCTCAGCTTAAAAGTTTCTGCCTCTTTATTCGAAAATTGGCACTACTGAAAATATGAGCCAGGCACTGAGTGGGCATTTCTTTGTTTACAAAGAAAAAGCAGCACAGTACTAAACAATGTTAAACTATAAATTTCCCAAAATCTTCTGAGTTTTATGCAATTTCAGTACCCTCTGGGGAGCTTCTAGAGTCTAGGCTAACAGCTGGCTAACACATGGTTGATAGCTATTTTATGATATATTGTCTTCTTGTTATAGTATACTATTTCTTTGTTTATCAAGTCCTTAGCAAGAATAAAATCAACTTTATATCTATTTGCCTATGGGAACAATACATTCTATTATGCCCAAAACAAGTGAAAATGGTTCCATGAAATACTATATGGACAGGAGGGAGGATGGGGGTCTTCCATTAGTTTTAGAATCTTCAAGAACTAATTTATTGTTAGATAAATCCACAAATCCCAAAACTACCTTAACAATGAGTTGACACTACACAATAGAGCTTAGAGAAAGACAGTTGGTAACACTCTGAGCCATGGAGAACACCTGATTACTAAGTATTTTTACTCATCAGGGCATGCACAAACTACCTAGGAAAGCATGGGATTGATTAGCTAGGACCTAGATCCTCAGAACTGAGCAAGATCAGGGACAGGGCTATGAACATCTAGATAGGAACTTTAAATAGAGTGTGCTATGGAAAAAAGAGAAGAAAAGTTGGCAGAAACGTTTTCAAAGAAGGATCAGCTTTAGATGGATATAAACTAGGAAAGTGGAGTGATTGAAAAAATAGTAGTTTCATTCATCTGAAGAGGGGAGTGAAAAGAGAAATTAGCTTTGAGAGAAATGACAAAAAGTATTTTTATTATTTTTCAGTCATTTCAGTCATCTCTGACATTTTGTGAACCCAGTTGGGATTTTCTTTGCAAAGATATTGGAGGGGTTTGACATTTCTTCCTTAAGATCGTTTTGCAGATAAAGAAATTGAGGCAAACTGAGTGAAGTGGCTTGCCCCAAGGTTACACAGCTAGTATCTAAGGCCAGATTTGAACTCAAAAAAAGGAATCTTCTTGATCCCAGGACTGGCACTCTTCTGCTTATGCCATCAACTGTACCCCCTATTATGTAGATTTGTTAAATTTAAGGCTTCCATGGGCCTTGTGAGTGAAAATGTCAGGCAAACCACTAGGAATGGAGTCTGCTAAGTAGGGCTATGGATTCTGTAGACATGAAATAAGAAGGCCTGGGTTTAAACCCAACTTTAGAAACTTTCCAACTGCACAACCTTTGACAAATCATTTAACTTCCGTCAAACTCCATTTCCTCATCCAGAGAAGATAATACCACCTACCTCACAGGATATTTGTAAGGATCAAATGAGATAACATTTGTAAAGTCCTTTGCAAACCCTAAAGTAATTATAAAAAAAAATGCTAGCTACTATTAATATGTTTTGAGCTGAATTTAGAAGTCAGTTTGTTTCTCTCCATTTGGGAATTATTAGCTTTTGCCCCAAAATAGGTTCTTTATCATAGCATAACCGGATTACCTAAGCACTTCATCTATTAAACGTCTGACCCTTTGCATAAGAAGTTGGAGAAAATATGAAATATGATTCCTAGATTTAGGAAAATTACAATGTCTTTTGGGAGAAAAGACTAGCATATACTAAAAATAGGGGGGAAGTCATATCTAAATACTATTAGAGAAAGCAGAGATCAGTATGAGTTGGAGCAATCACAGAACAGATTAAAAAGAAGTGAGAGATTGTGTCAGGAATTGCAAGGTCCTATCGATGGAGAGGAAGGAAGCACTATATCTGAGGGAAACATTATGACCAAACAACAGAAAATTATGAATAATCTGTTTCAGGAACATTAACAAAAAAGGTCTGGATAGATCAGGGAGTGTAGGCTTGAGAAAAGCTCTCAAACTTTGATATTTCCTTTCCTGTTTTTTTTTTAACTTTTCCAAACCTTTACTCCTTCTAAAGCTGTTCTTTATCCCTCTAATGAGAGCCATGTCCTTCAACCCTTTGCATTTTCCCAGTTCTTCAACTCAGTTTTTTATCAGCTATAAATCATAAAACAGCTGGCTTTATATAGTGCTTTAAGATCTGTAAAATGTCATGCACATAATCTCATTTTATCCTTACCACTATCCTGTGAAGTAGGCAGTGCAGTGTTATTATGGTTCATTTTATTAATTAGGAAACTAAAACATAGTACTTTACTGACTTGCCTTTTATTAAACAGCTAATACTAATGTTTATCCCAAATTTATCACATCAGAGATTGAGAATCTATGATGTAGTAGGTTGGGTTTTGAATCAGAAGACCTGGGCTCAGGTCAAAGCTCTAACCCTTAATCTCTGAATCTCATTGTCCTTGTCTAAAAAATGGGAATACTATTCTACTATCTGCCTCAAGGAGTGGTTATGAAGTTCAACTGGAATAATATGCCCGGAGTTTTTAAATTGTAAAATATTATATAAATGTTAGCCTATCACAATTTTTAGTATTATTTTAAATGTATTTTACTTCCTTTATCAGATTGTAAACTCCTTGAGTGTAGGGAATGGTCTGATTTCACAAACATATAATTACATAAAATTGAGTATTATGTGTGTGCAGGTGGAAAATTTGCCACACCTGAGCTACATTCCCAGCATCCTTCTAAGTACACCCTCATTTGACGTACAGGGGCTTGGGAGATAAATTTGGCTGAGAACCACACTGACGGCTCTTTTTGGGCTTTGCTTTGGTTAAAGTGTGGCAGGTGTGGGGTCTCTAGCTCTGTGCTCTGTTCACTTGGCTGAAGGAATCCCTTTCCCTCTCATTTTTGCTATTTTAAAATCCTTTAATTTAAAATATCAGGAGTATTTTATTCATTTTTACTCCTACGATTTTTGGCAACCACAAAGGGATTGGATTTCTTCTCCTGCCATGGTCTCCCCTCTCCCTTCTCCCTTTTCTCATCTCCCTCCGGGAATCCTTTCAGAGCTTTTTCAGACTCATTGTCTACATCTGCACATGTGTGAGATATGTATGCATTCCTCTCTATATGTGTATATATGTATCTCTTATAATTCTTGTCATGGTACACAGCATCCAGTGAGTCCTACCTAAAGTTCTGTAGAAGTTAATACACAGGAACTCTGAGCTGATTTACAAAAAGGCTTAAAATCCAGTTAATGAAGTTTAGCACCTCTTCTTTCTTACTCTTACTTTCTTACTTTATTCTCCACCTGATTCTATTAAGTTAGGGTCACAGAAACAGAGGGTTGCCATCATGGTAAGAATTTCCATGAGTTTGCCAACATAGTTTATTAAATATAGCTCATCACACAATCATAAACAGAGCCACCACTAGGGCTGTGCAATGAAGGTTTGTCCCAGGACTCTAAAATTTAGAAGGTGCACTTATAGATCTTCCATGGTATAGAAACAACTGAGCTTAGCAAACAACTTCATTAGCAAGAATAATTAAGTGGACCTCCTTTTCCATGACCAATACATTCAAAGATCCTTTAAGTTGAAAATTGCACATAATAATGAACACCATTTATTTAATTTCTTAAATAAATATACCTAGACAGTTTATAACTCTTCTTAGGCTTATGAGAGCTACCAATATCATTACTCTTGTACTGTGAGACCATTCTTAATAATTAAATAGCATTAATGAATCAGAGAGAAGCATTGTTCTCAAGCAGACATGACATGTTATAAGTAAGATCTCCTGACAGACTCAAACAGGAACTAATGTTTGGCTCAAAACAATTTATAGTAATAACTCACACAAACACTTCTCAGAGTGAGAATGAGTTTGACTGGGCAAATTGCTATAAGACTGTGCCCTTTCATTGAGAAAATGAAAGGATTTAGTTCATAATTAAAATGTTCTGAATTTATTTTTTCAATTGCCAATTGCATATACCTGAATTCATATGTTTCAATTAAAACAAAATCCTACTGCAATTAAAATAGGAAGTTGCAAGATGTTGCACACATCTTCCTTCCCAATTCCCTCCATTCCAGTAATTGCACTCTAATAAAATTATCCTATAAAAAAGGTTATTGTTTCATTCTTTGTATTTGTCTCCCCCTGGCCTAAGACATTATTTAGTATATAATAGGTACTTAATTTTGATTAAGTGGTTGATCCTGACTTTCCCTGGTCTTCCACTACCACCAGTACCATCTAAAAAGTGTCATAGTAACAATGGTTTTAAGGTGTTTTCAACCTTATACCCCATTCAACAAAATTGAGGATATTTTTCATGTTATTTACCCAAAGGTCATGTATACCTGCCTTAAGGGTTAACATAGGACAATCCATGGTTAAAAAAAAAAAAGATAGTTTCACCTCTCTACTAATTGATGGTAATTTTTTTTCCATACACTACTTCAATGGGATAGGTCATACAGACCGCATTATTCACATTTTACAGTGAATGAACAATGGTTCAGAGAGTTAAACAAGTTGCTTGGTCAGCAAATATCAGAACTTGGATCCAAATCCATGTCTTCCAACCCCAGGTTCAGTACTCTTTCATATCACCTGTCTAATTCACCCTATCTTATCATCTCTATAGCATTATGTTTCACTTTTATTTACTTATATAAAACATTTTCAAGTTTTATTGATGTCTTTTAGTTTTCTGTCAAAAGCATTCTCACTCACTTTCATATCTCCCTTTGCCTCCCCCAAAAGTAAACCTACCTTTTTTTGCAAAGAAAAACATATACCCTCCAGCATGCAGCACTCCTATTCCCAATCCTTCAAAGGACAGGAAAAGGGTACAAATTCTCAATTCTTCTCTGAAATCAAGATTGGTCTTTATACGACATTTAGGCAACCTTTTTCGGGTTCTTTTCTTTATGTTACTTTAGTTGTGTAAGTTGCTCTACTGACTACATATTTTCTATTAATTAACATAAGTCTTTTCATATTTCTGTGAATTACTCATATTCATTTCTAAGCACTCAGTAATGCTGTGATAAATTTATATAATATGGTTCAATGGAAAAAGTATTGCTGGGCTCGGAATAAAAGGATCAAATTTAAATCTTGGTTCTTCCACCAACAACCTGTGTGACCTTGAGCAAACCATTTAATATTTCTGGGTCTCAATTTCTTCAACTGAAAATGAGGGATCTTGGACTATCTGACCTCTGAGTTTCCTTCCAACTCTAAATCTCTGATACAAGCTGCCCTCCCTACTTCTAGCTATCCACATCTGTTAGCTCAAAGTTTGGGCACTTTTGGCATAAGGAACTTCCTTACTTCCAGCTGGCCATGTGTTCCTTAGTTCACTGATTCTTCAGGGGAGGATTGAGAGGTCAGCCCTTCCCCATGTCCTTTAGGGAGGACTTTATGAAGAAGAATCAAAGGAAGAGAGACTACTAGTAGGAGATATTTCCTTATAAAGGGCCATTTAATTATTCACCCTTTTAGCTCAATGACCAATAAGAATATTTTATCATCAACTCCAAAGTACCCAAATGATGAATCATACATGGACCATGCCTAGCACATACTAAATAAATGACCATGGACTAACTGCTAGCAAATGCTAGAAAATGCCAGGAAACTTGTCAATCCCAAAGAGCCTCAACTCTGATTTAGCACATATAACTAAAAAGCAGGCAAAGAATCGCCACATATCCTTTTCCATCCCTGGATACACCAGAATATATTTTATTCAGCCATTCTTCAACATTCCGCAAACAATAGATATCCACTTTGTTCCCAAGCTTTTTGCTGACCAAAGGGAAAAAACGTCAGGAACTTCATTCAAGATTTGAAATCCTTGGAGTCTATGCCCAGCTGTGGGACCACTTAATCAAAAAGTATAAAAATATGTTTCCACTTTAAATACTTTTGGAGGAGATTTAGAGCTAGGATGACCTTTGTTTTTGCAGGAACCACAAATGGAACTTATCTTAGGTGAGATAACCATTTTAGTTCTCACATCCTCTTGAGTTTTTTAATTAACTTTTGAATGCATTTGAGGGTGGTCCAATTCTATTGTTGAGAGATCATACTGAGTTCCAAGGCACAGAGTGTTCAGGTTTTCCTATGTGTCATAGTGTTTACACTGCAGCTGTGGGTGTGTTTCTTGTTTCAGTTCATTCCTACCCTTCTTCCTTTGAAACCTGCTCCAGATTTCAGGCTCATCAGGCATGCAAGATACACTAAGATACATCCATTTTCCTACTGCTATTATTCTTATCCAAGTGTTTGCAAAAAGCTCAAGTATCCAGCTGGCTCAGGAGACAGTGTTATTCACAGTTTCTTTCAGCTGAGCCAGGCATCAGCCAAATGTGGATTCTGGAATTGCCATGGAACACTGACATCAAGCTTGACATGAAGACACAAACAGCAGGGTTAGGAGATTTGCAGATTTTCCAGACTGTGGGCATAGAGAAAAGCAAAAAAATATAATGCTTCTAAAATCCAAAATACAGGCATCCAACTGAAGGAAATTGTACAGGCAGCTAAAAACCTGAAAAGGATGTCTCAGGTGTCAAGTCCGTAAAGCGCTGTGAATAATCTCCAAGCTGCCATTTCTGTCAGTCCTCTGTCTCTAGTGTCTTTGTTTCACTGATGCTCTTCTTTCTTTCTTTTTGCATCATTAACTACAGTTATCCCATAGAACAACAATTCTCCCTCCATCTACCACAAAAATCCTGTCCTTGCCACAATAAGTAAAGGCAAGAAAAACAAATTGACATGTTTGTCATGCCTGAAAATCTCTTGTTCTACACCTATAGTTTACCACTTCTCTGCCAAGAAAAGAGAAGCATGCTTCATCATTAATTGCCTTTAGCTATTCTCAAGTTACTGGATAGTTTTGAACAATGAGAATTCTTAAAGTATTACAGTTATTTTCCTTTTAATAATTTAGTCATTTTATGAAGCCTCTGGGTTCTGCTCACTTTACTCTGCATCAATTTATATCAGACTTCTTATGTTTCTCTGAAGTTGGATGTCTTGTCATTTCTTATGACATGATAATATTACATTACATTTAAACATTCTATTTCACAAATGTAATGGAGTATTATCAAATGAAATAATATTTGTATGACATTTTGCACAGTGTTTAGACAAATAGTAGACACTATTTGTTATTCTTTCCTTTCCCTCATATATCATTATTTTGTCAGTCATATCTCAATTGATGACACCAATTTTACTTTGAATTTTATGCTATAAAAAGGGCAGAAATAAATATGTGTATATACATATATATATATATATATATATATAATATTACACATAGGTCCCTTTTCTCTGTCTTTCAGATCTTTGGGATATAGGTGCTATAATGGTATTGCTTAATCAAACACTATGCAGGGGTTTGAGTCTTTTTATGTATAATTGCAAACTGATTTTCAGAATGGTTAGGACAATTCGCAGATCCAAAATCAGTTTATTAACATACTTGTTATACCACAGTCCTTCCAAAAATTGTTTTTATTGTTGTTATCTCTACTAATTTAATGGTTGTAAACTAGAATTTGAGTTGTTCAAATTTTTATTTTCTTTAAGTTTTTATAATTTGGAACATTCTTTCATATATTTTTGATAGAGTGCATATCTTTTTCTTTGGAGAACTGCTTGTCTATAGCCTTTGATTGTTTTGAAATGGCTGTTATTTATACATACTAATTCATTTTATGTATTTAGTACCAAACCTTTATCATAGCAACTTGTCTCAAAGAATACTTCATCTCAGATTCCCATTCCCCTTATAGTTCTACTTACATTGAATTTGTTTCTGAAAAAAAAGTCTTTAAATATTATGCAAATAAAATTGCCTATTGTATATTTTGGGATCATCTCTTTCCCTCATTTGGTCAAGAACCTTCCTCCATTCCTTGTCCTTTCTCCAATTTGTTTAATACATGCACATACACATACACACACATACACACACACAGAGGATATGTGCACACTCCTGAATTTCCTCAAACTTTTAAAGGGAAGGGAAGTCAAAGAATTTGAGAATAAAGGAGTATAATTGAAACAACACTGGAACAGTAGGTTACAACCAGATTGATGAAGGTATCAGATGTGAAATTAAGGAGTATACTAAAGTCAATAGAAAATCATTGAAGACTTTTGGGCAAAAATGTAACAGGATCAGACCCATGCCTTAGAAAAATTATTGTGACATCGGTGTGAAGGATAGATTAAAAAAGGAGAGAAACTGATGAGAAAGAGACAAATTTAGAACAACAGTCCAAATGTCTGGGAAAGAAAGTTCTAACTAGGATAATGATAGTGTGAGCCAAAAGATGGATCTACATTTGTAAGATTTTGTAGAAGGTCAAATTGATAGAACTTGGCAACTGATTAAATATCAGGAGTGAAGGAGAGAGAAAAAGTAAGAAGGTTTTAAACGTCGAAGAATGATAATCTTCTCAAAAAAAAAATAGAGACGCCTGGAGAGAATAGCATTTTAAGGAAAAACATGATGAGCTCAGTTCTGAGAATGTTGAAATTAAGGAAGAGGCAAGATATTCAGGTGGATGTGCATAATAATCAGTTGGAGATCCCAAACTGGAGTTCAGGAACAAAAAAGAAGAAGATGGTTGAAGATCAATCAATTAATCAATCATTAGTAGGTATTAAAAAACAATTACTTGACAGGCATTGTGCTGGGCATTAAGGATTAAAAAGTAAAAATGTAACAGTTCTTAATTTATAGGAGTTTACATTCTTTTAAAAATTATGTAGATTTTGTTGTGTTGTGTATTAAAGGGAGAACATTTTAGATAAGTATTCTCCATTTTCCTGCAAATAAGAGTCAAGGTCAACTTTTGAAGGAAAGAGAAATAAGGTTGTGATATTGGGCACTTGAGCCCCTTTGAGGGGTAATAGAATAAACAGAGATCAATGATTCAACATGTGTTTATTTATTATCTATGAGTTCCAGATGCTATGCTAGGTACTAAGGATGCAAATATGACAAAACAGTCTCTGCCTTCAAAAAGCTTGCATTCCTTTGAGGGAGATGGATTAAAGAATTGCTGTATAGAAGTGAGGAATTAGTTGAAGATAGCATGAACATGCAAGAGGTTCAGTTATTAAGGTTTAACACTTTCCTCTAATAGCATCTAGTACTTCAGCTATACTAGGAATGGAAAAGAGTGATTTGGGGCGATTACTGGATTGTTGGAAAATATGGAAAAAATCCTAAAGTGAATGATTTAGCGGAAGAAAAAGGGGAGCTACTGAGTTCAGTAGGTTTCACTCTCCTGTTTTCTGACTGATAGACAAAAACTAAGACAATTCCTTGCAGCAGTCATTTTCTAAGGGTCTGCTATGTGTAGGGACCTATGCAAAGTACTAGAAATACTTTATGAATTTGAACATAATAACCGTTGTTGATAAACTTCAGGATACAAGCTACTCATAGAGAAAGATACATTCGCCTAAACTGTCTGTCTCTCATACATGCACACACACACACACACACACACACACACACACACACGCCTAATTGGAAACAGTTTTGCCAGGGAGTTTTTCCTATGAGCTAGACAGAGCCAGGGTGACCATCCTTCTGAGTCTGAGAACAATTCGCAAGAGTAGGCATGAGTTAAAGGAAAAGATGCAGACCAAAGGATGAAGATCAGAACAATTCCATTTAAGCCATCATTGCCCAATCTATGGAGGGCAAAGGCACTAAGGGAGAGCTGGGAGGGGTCTAGGCAGCTGTGGATACTGTAGAATTAAAGAAAACAGACTTCAAATAATTTTATTTTTTCCCTTTCTATCAAATATTTGTGCACAAAGCTATAAAGCCTTAAATATAGAAAATTGACTCAGACAACCTTATTTTTATACCTAAAGTACCCTCTTAGAACTGGAAGAAAAGGGGTTCTAAAAAAATGTTGAAAAAACAAATAGCCTTCCAGCTCTTATCTCCAGAGAGAATATTTAATATTTGAGAAGAATGATATTGATTGCTAACTTTCTTTTCTCTTTGGATTATTATTGTAAGACTAAAAAATGTCTTAATGGGATTTCACAATTCTGCTAATAATATTCACAGCAGTTGCATTTTCTACCATAGAAGACAACACACACTGAATAAGTACTATGTACTTAATTTTTAAAAATTGATTTGAATATTTTATAAAATATAATAATATCATTTACTTCTTTTGTGTGCTTTTTTATCCTGGGTCTCAATGAGTTCTCAAATTCAGTACAGTTCATATTTTTAGCATTTGGACCGGGTTTTTGAGCTAGTTTCGTGGCAGGATGAATTAAAAGTCAATAGAAAGACTCCCCCAAACCCCATAAAAAAATCCTTTCCTACATTCCCCAAGTTTTGAGAAGTATGAAATGCTATCATCAGAGATGTAGGACTTTAGGTTAATAAGTATATCCTCTTTACATTACCTATGGAATAATATTAATAAATCAAGTTAGAGGAAGGAAGGAAATACTTATTAAAGACCTACTATATATGAGGTACTATGCTAAGCACTTTCCAAATATTATCACATTTTATCTCCCAACAATCCTATAAGGTAGGTGCTATTATTATCCCTATTTTACAGTTAAAGAAACTCAGGTGGATGCAACTTGAACGACCTTTCTCAGATCACACAATAAGTGTATAAGGAAATATTTGAACTAGTCATTCCTGCCTCCAGGCCCAGTGCTTTACTCATGGTGTCACCACGCTGTCTCATCTGATCCAAAGATTAGAAATTAATTTCTTAGTAAAAGCTACTTACTTAAGTATTATTTTTCCTAAAACTAGATGAGATTATGAAAGTGGCGGAATGAGAATTTTACTTTGGTGGGTGTAGAAAGGTTCAGTAACACTGAAGCAATTTTGAAGGTCTTGGACAAAGAAAACAGACTAGAAGAAGAGGGAAGTTTCCCTGGGAGTAAAATAGGAGTGAGCACAGGAGGAGGGAGAGTTATACAGAAATCTCTAAATATACACTGCCAGCCTTTAGGTTGCAGAGAAGTAAAAGTATATTTAGTGAATTAAGTGCATCAAAAATTATTGAATATCCAGAAAGGACATAATAGTCCCTTGTCATCATTGCATATGGAGTGATCTAGTCTCTTCCTAAGCTTATCAATTTAAAGCTAGAAAGCATCTTAGAAGCTATGTAGTACAACTCTCATTTTGTAGATAAGAACAGGTTAAATGACTTGTCCAGGGTCCAGAAGGACTGAGGCACTATTCAAACTGAGGTCTTACTGATGCCAAGTTTAGCACTCTATCCACTCTACTACCTCTGGCTACAGATTTCTGAAGGACATTAATAATCAGTAATGTGTCCAAAGCATAGCAACTAAAATGGTGAGAATTCCAAAATATATTCTTTAAGAAATAACAAGAACTCGATTTTTGAGAAATGGAAAGAAACACTAGAGGATTGTTACTATTAATTTATAGAGGGAAATTCCATCATAAACAACTTCACAGAACATGTGAACTGTTGTTTGGTTGTACTGAAATTTTGTTTATTAAAAGTCAAGAAATTATATTAATAACATAAAAGTAAAAAAATATTTTTCCCATTTCTCCTGTATAAGACATTTATTTCTACATATTTATTCATTTGTTTCCCTGATAAGATTGAAGGCAAAGATTGTCTTTTGCCTATATATTTCCCTCATGGTGCCATTGTGACAATAGTGACATTGAGAAAAATTCTCAAAACTACTTCTTTATCTTCTTTTATAGAATTAAAATGTTTAAAATGATTGATTCTCTCTATGAAATAATAGGGAGTGCCAGTTACATGATATTTCCATTTCTACTTGGTGATCAACATCTCTACATAATGACCTCATCTCTCTATCAGTTTTTCATTTGTTAGCCTAATTAGATTCTATAAGTTTAATTTTCATGACCCTCAGATTTATATATCTAGCCCTAGTTTTTTTCCCCTGAGCACTAATCTATATTACCAACTACCTAACCTTTTAGACATTTAAAACCAGATGTTTTAAAAAGGCATTTTAGTAGAGCTAAATTTTATTTTATTATCTTTTTCCCAAAAATTTAAATGTCTTCTCAACCTCCTCATTTCTATCAAAGGAACCAATATCCTTTCAGTCACCCAGCCCCAAAACTTAGTACATTCTGAATTCCTCACTCACTTCCCCCTCATACCAAATATTCGATAAGTTCTCTTCATTATGCAACTCTTGGATTATTTCAATAACTTTCCAAATCTCTCCCCACTCCAATTCAATCTCCACTCACCTGTCAATGTGATTTTCCTAAAATAGGAGTCTGACCAGTTCACTTTCCTACTCAATAAACTCCACTGCCTCTCTAGTACAGTTGAAAACACATGTATATATACACACACATACACATTCCTGTTTGCCATTTAAAGACCTTCACTACCTGAATTGAGTCTATTTTTTAGCCTTATTACATATTTCTACCCTTCACACATCTTGTCATGATGTTGCTGATCTTCATGCACAACACTGGTGACTTCACATTGATTGTCTTCCATACCAAGAATGTATTTCCAACCCTACCCCCCCAAAACATGACGATCTCTAGTCTCCTTCAAGGTTCAGCTCAAGAGCTACCTTTTAAACGAAACTTTCCCTCAAGTAAGAAGCTACCTGATCTTCTCTATCCCCACAAAATTTTACCTCACTTCTATTTTTAGGTAGAATGGAAATTCCTTCAGAGTAATAATCGAAAAGGCAATGACAGTTCTAGTTACATGGATGCTACAGGGATGCAGGATGAACTTTTACAAGGTTAAAAAGTGGTACCTTATATTAATGAAGACGTTGCTAGTAATGGTGGTATTAGTTAATACTGCTCCACTTCTACTTAGACTTTTATTCAATTGGGCAATTTTTTCACCTTTGAGGGTTCTATCTAACAAACATACCTTTGTTATACTATGCCATGACTGGGACCTTGGAGTTCTTTATGTGAAGACAATTGCAGCTACAACACTAATTCGATGTAAGTGGTGGTTAATAATAGTAATTGATTGTATTAATGCACTTGACATCTCTAATATTGATATCCATTTTTATTATTTGAAAACTAATAGCTCAAGTGATTTTGGGGCTGGTGTTTTTTCTTTGTGTTCCTTACTTTATAGCATTTGGTATTGTACTTTTATTAAGTAGAACTACTGAAGAGAAAAATTGAGCTTAGTGTCACATATATCCATTTTATCCATTTTTACAAATTGTGGTGGTTTTGATTGGTATTCTGTCATTCAGGTTCAACAGTTCAACGACTTTTATTAAAATATTTGAAAAGACAAATATCTTGTGAGACAACAACAGGTAAAGAAGGTATCTCAGCACCATGTTCACAGCCTTTACAAGAAGAAAAGAGCTGTCTTAAATTCTTTGACCTCACAAAATATGTTCCACTTCTACTTGTACTTTTATTTGAATTGGTAATTGTGGTACCTCTAAGGGTTCCATTGGATCTGAAACCTGTTTGAACCTGTGAGAATAAAAAGAGCCAGTACCTGAATGTTATGATAGAAGGGAGATAGTGAGAGAGAATCTATGTGGTGAGTCTCTCTTCCAGCACTCCCCTGTGGCCAAATATACACTGGGAGAATTTAAGGGAGTGTCACCCCCAAACCGGGTGGCCTTGATGGTCGTGCCGCCCCATGGGAGTTGGAGACTAGGCTTCCCTATAAGACAAGGTATGTGGTACCCCAGTCCAATTCTGAATAAGAACAAGGTTCACACAAATCTCCCCCTGATCAGTTAATTACACAACAGGTGGTCTGGCTTCAAGATGGAGGCAGCCAGACCAAGCTGTGGTTTCCCCTCTCCCTTGTTGTCTCTCAGGCACTCTGGAATGCTATCTGACTGATGAATGGCTTTTATTATTCACAATTCAGGGGTTGGGGGAAAGGGGTGAAGGGCAGAGGTATTTGGGGGAGCCCTCTTTGTTATTGCTATGGGGTCCATCACTTGAGTGGGATTCCTAGTGTTTCCCACACCTAAGCTCCCTGCCTCACTCCATCTCCTTCTGTTTCTCTATTTCTGTCCTTTCTTATAATTGTAAGTTATGACTGAAAAGGGGTCTCTCAGCAAGGTTGGGTAATGGGAAAATGAGGCTAAGAGATTGCTCCCAAAATGGAGTCCAAAAACTTAGCTGACTCCTAAGTCTTAATGGGTGAGATGCAATGGAATGGCTTTGATCAGAGAATCAAGGTTTCAATTTCCAAAGAAGGATCCTCAGGAAGCCCTCAGGCCTGGATCCATGAGCTGGGATGTCCTCCTCCTCTCTCCTTCCAGTCCTCTGCCCGAAAACCTCTCCTCTCCTTCCTTCTCCAAAGAAAATATCTCAGAATCCTCTTTGTCTCAATTCTCAGTAACTGTTACCAACTGCCTTCTTCTGGCTCCTTTTGTCCCATCCCCCTTGCACAAATCCCATCCTTACAATACATAGCAGGGCACTTCTGTCTTTGTATCATTAATACCTAGCATAGTATTGGCATTGCCAGACATTTAATAAATACAATCGATTGATCCCATAATGAATCATTTTATTTTGTTGTTTTGTCTGACTGGGTGGTTTTGGAAGTTAGATGCCTGACATGTATAGTGGTGAAAAAGTTGTCAGTTAACAGATATAACAGTTAAAAGATAATAAAGATTTGAGTTCACTTCAGCTTAGCCATCTTTTTCTCTTCTCTATTTGCGATATTATTTAACAATGTTCAACACCAGATAGTGTACACTTTACTTGAGCATTGAGAAGGATACAAAAAAGTAGGGCAAAATTCCAAACCTCAAGGAGTTTATAATCAAGTGTGCATGTTATATATTGGAGGAATTAACATTTGGAAACTTTCCAGCAATATGAGTTCATTCTGCCTAACAAGCATAAGTAAGAAAAGAAAACAAGATCCCTAAATATGGAAAGTATTTCTCAGTCCTCCCAGATATTACTAATCTCTCTTCTAAAACATCACTGTACTTTTTTATCTGTATACTATTGTATTCTTCCCCCTAAAACATTAGCTCCTTAAGCACAGGGCCTTTTATTTTTCCTTTTTATTCTTATAGCTGGCATTGTGCTTCACACATAGTAGAAATTTAATAAATATTTGTCAAATTAAAATAAAAACATCTTCTTCACAAGAACTCTATGAATGTGAAAATAAGGTATTTAATATCTCCATTTTATAGACAAGATAAATAAGAACAAACAATTTAAGGAACCTGCCTGTTGTCACGTAGCTAGAAAGAGACAGTCATATTAAATGCTCTTTTTACTCCAACATGCTGCCTCAAAGGTATAAACCATTCAAGCTCAAGGACATCACTAAAATAGTTACCTTTCCATAGATCAGAACAGACATGTCTTAAGGGACTTAGGATATTACTAAAGTATCTCCACAAAGAATTATTTCTCAGTCTCTAACTCCTTGGGAGAAACTTAGTCCTTTTCTATATCCTTTCATAGGTAAAAATTGGCATCTTCACTCTAATGGAAAACTGGGTTTGCCCTAGGAACCTTAGAGTTAAAAAGACTTAAACCTCAAGTTGGGTTATCCCTACTGAAGTAGCCTAAAGAATACGGTTTATGGATAAAATGAGATTTTTATAAAGGAGAAGACACTTAATCCCACCATGAACTAGACCTCCTAAGGCTAGGGCTGACCTAGAAACTAAATCTCCCTTCAGTAATGGAATCATTGAAAACAACTTTCCTTACTTTGGCTTCAGATCATCCCACAAAGTAAGGCTGTATTCCATCAAAACTTGAACTGGGAAAGAACAGGTAGAGTAATGTTGCTTGATGGAGATTTGATCATTTATTATCTGCAGTCTTCCTTTTGACTCATTTCTGAACAAGTGTATTAGCAGGTGGTGATGCAGTTACTGGAAGTGGCTGGTATGCTGGCTATATTCCAAAAGTTGGACTATAATTTCATGCCTACTGTAAACTTCTCTCAAAATTACACCCACACCCTCAATTAGCTACAGAAGCCTTTTGTGACCACTTATAAAGGGCACCTTTTCAATCACCTTATAATTTAGCTTGTAGCATTTGCTGGAAAAAGCTTTAACGACTATGCATTCCAGAACCCCCGTATGACTGTGTATGCAGCCTCACTTCTCAGCATGGAACACGTGCCCAGTCATGGTAATTAAATTAGACCAAACTAAATTTTGGCTGCTACAATATGACATTTCCAACTTCTCTAAAATGGTAAACAAGCTTGGATAATGCCAGCCTTGAAAAATTAATGATTGCTGAAACAGCCAAGTTTAAATTGGTCTATGTCTACTAAACGTGAAGAAATGAGGTACCAATGAATTTGTGTTCCCTGATATTTAAGAAACATGGAATGTTGGGTTTTCACATTCTCACTGATGAGCACCAAAAGATTCTCAGAAAAGTGATTAATGGCCTAATCCAATGTTAGAGGTTGGGCGATGAGCTGGTGAAACCCGGAAGGTATTGGTTAAATCCCAATGAGCCCCAGTTTGTGTGAAAGCCTAAGTTGAAAAAAAAAAACTATCATTGTGTCTTCTTTTTACTGAAGAAGCATTCTTTAAGGAGATACCATATATCTTAAAGAAATATATATAGAAGTAAAGGACAAGAATATTTTGAGAAACACTTTCTGTGGTAGCAAAACATTAGAAACTGAGGAGGCTCCCATCATTAGGGAGAATGGATGAACAAACAGATATATGAATGCATTGAAAAAATTATAATGCCATAAGAATTGGTAAATATGATAGATTCAAAGAAATAAGGAAACTTTTATATAAATGGATATGTAGCAAAATGAGCAGAAAAATTTATCTTAGGAAAATAATAATAGAATAAAGAAAAATAATTTTGGAAGACCATAGAACTCTGCTCAAAGCAGCAAATAGTAACATCAAGCAGGTGTTGTTTTTAAAAATGATGAAGGCAGAGATTAAAAGGGAGAATAGTATTTTAATAAAAGCCATGCTGATAGAGATAAATCATTAGACCATGAGCCTGTAAGTATTCAAACTGCCGCATCAGTCATTTTACCTTTTGTATCTTCGCGTGCCCAGGTAGCTAAAGAAGAAGTTCAAAACCACTTCTCAATATTTAAAGCCATCCCTGCCCTTGAAGATGTCATCTAAAACAGGAAACCCATTGGACCACGGGAAATGTAGTTCCAAGGTCCCCCACAGGTCCACAGAAGTTTGTCAAACACTATATTGATACTTATATTGAGGCTCAATCCTTCCAAATAGAACCCCACATGATTTTAACTAACACACAGGCAGACAGTTAAGTGGCACAGTATATAGGATATTGGGCCTGGAATCAAGAAGAAATGAGTTCAAATTTGCATTCAGACATTTTTTGTCTGTGTGACCTGAGGCATGTTACTTAACCTCTCTTTGCATCAGATTCCTCACCAATAAAATGTGAATAATAGTATTTTTGCTGTGAGTATAAAAATGAAAATGATTCTAAAATATAAACTTTAAAGTGCTTCTACAAAAATGTTAGGTATTATTTTTCCTAAGTACCTATTATGGGGCAGTGAGGTATCTCAGTGGATAGTCAGGCCTGGGGACAGGAGGTTCTGGATTAAAATTTGATCTCTGTCACTTCCTAGTTGTGTTACCCTGGGCAATTTGCTTAACCCCAAATACCTAGCCCTTACCACTCTTCTGCTTTGATTCTAAAATAGAAAATAAGGGTTTTTTAAAAACAATAGATAATTATTAAGTGCTCATTATGTGCTAGGCATTGTGCTAAGCTTGCAGGATACACAAAAAAGAAAAAAGGAGGCAATGCCACTCAAGGCACTTGAGTTCTAATGAGGAAAGAAAATACATATAAAAAGAGCTAAGGGCAGGTTATTGTGGGAGGTAAAAGAACTCGAATGTTAGTATAGTACAGCATTGGTGAACGTTTTTGAGTTTGAATGCCCAGAGAGAAAATTCAAGCAGAATGTGAGCCCCCTCTCATTACCCAAGAGAGCTGAGGGAGGAAGTGCTTGCCTTGGGCTGCTGAAGAGAGGGGCAGGGCATACAAAAAATATCCTTGGGGACTGGAAAGAGGAGGAGGGAAGAAGCTCCCCAAGTGCTGGCTGGGCACGCATACCAATACTTCACCAAAACTGGTATTGTTCATAGAATGAAGGGTAACTGCTTTGGACTTTTTCTCAAAATGGAAGCTCTAGAAGGATATCACCAATGGGACAAAGAGACTGTAGGAGTCAAGAAAGAAGGCAGCTAAAACATAGGGACAATAAAACCTCTTTAAGCCTCCCAGGTCTTTCTCGGAGTGGTACTACATTAGAAAAGAAGAATCAGATATGCATTCTCAAAGTTAATGTGTCTGAATGAAAATACATTTACTAAGCACTTAAATAAAAACATTTTAAGAGGGAGTAGAGTCAAGATGACCACTTAGAAGCAGCAAAAGTTCAGACCTCTGTGAAAACCCTTCCACGCCAATCAAAAATAAAGTGCTTCAAGAGGACAGAAAACCAAATCTAACAACAGGACAGAGCGGGGGAACCCCCTGTTTGATGCAGAGAAGGCTGAATTTTCAGCTTTAAGGAAAAGGAAGAAGGAAGGTCCCAGGACTCTTCTGCCATCTACTGTGCTGAATCTCTGGTGGTCACTGGAATCTCAGGGTGAGGGCTCCAGCCAGGAGGGAGTGCCTTGCTGCCATAGCTGTTCCAGGTTCAAGGCTCTAACTACAATTGGTAAGGAAGCCTCTGAAGGAGGGGCACAGAGGGGAGGGCAGCCTAGTCACAGCCACCATTCTCCAATTTGGGCCTCCACTTCTCGAGGTTTTGGCATCACAGCACATGCTCCTAGATTAATCTGGTCTATCAATAGGGCAGATAAGAAGACTTCAGAGGGCATAGAAGCTCAATCGCCAACATCCTTTCCCTACCAACTACTGTGAGAACCTCCATAAGAATCCTTCTGTCTCAGATCCCAGGACAAAAACAAAAGCTGCAACCACAAAAGAATACTGTAAGTTTTGAAATTAATATTAAATGCCTCCAAAGTATGATTTTATAAGGATTTTATTTAAAGCCCTGGGGAAGAATTCTAACTCACCCTTCACCACGGCACCTCCTATCCAAAAGCTCTGAACACCACGCCCACCAAGACCATATCCAAAACAGCCCATGAAACCCACAACCAATAGGAAAAGGCTTAAGGAATTATGGATATGGTGAAAGGGAGTCTGGGTAATGTAGTTTTAAAGGGGGTACAAGGTATTTTCAACTTTACATTCCCCCCTGTGATCCTTTGGGAGACAAGTCTCCCCAATGGATCATGAAAACATAATCAAATTAAAGTTTACAATAATTCAGAGATAAAAGGGAAATAAAAGGGAGAAAGAACAAAACCAATGTTCAATGCATTGACAATAAGCCATTTAGGGGGCAGTCCCCTTTTTCTGGCATAAAGTGTCCATTCAAAATAAATACATTCAACCCCCCCAAAGTTCAAATTTGCCATGTCTCGAAATTCACTCTGGATCTTTTGGAGCAGTGTGTGGTCTCTGCATACATCCTCTGGCATCTTCTGTATTCTGGGAGGTAGTCTTCTGTTCTAAATTAGGGTCAAATTCAAGTCCAAATTTACAGAAATAACATAGTCACCCAGAGGAGAACAACTTTACATTTCCCCCTGAGGAAAATACAGGAATAACCATGGGAATCACACAGGAATACATGGTCAAGGCATAAGGTATATGAATCAATTTTCAAACCATCAAAAAGTCCAAAGAAAAAATAAAAAGGAAAAAGAAAGGAGAAAAAAAATAACCTCTGAGGAAAATACAGGATATTTAAAAAATGTGAAAGGAAAAAATTCTAGGAACAAGAAAAAGGAAAAAAATTCACAAATCAAAGCAGGTTTCTGTAGCAATCCATGTCCCATAAGCTTTGCAATGACAATCACTCACTAACCCAATTTATAAGCCTGGACTACAGTAAGTTGTCACATCATAAAAGAAATGGAAAAAGGAGACTAGATCTCGAGACAAATGGGAAATAGCATTTTCCGGTGCAATACTTTTCTTCACTTCAGAGATAATGGATCCAGAACAATCAATATTGAGTACTTGATATCAAGTGCAGTACAAGGAAGTCCTACGTCTTAACATATGCTAAGCAGCGCAAACTCGAGTCTCACACAGGATCAAGTCTTTACATAGAATGTCATCAATCCCTGTAGGATTAGTTCAGTCTCTTCCTTTTATGTGCTCATTTGCACTTTGCAGGTCAAAAACTCTGTGATCCTTTGTGGTCTGATTTTCCTTGGATTAGACATAGTCATCGAGCAAAAGTCTCATAATAGTTAAATAACTAGTGGCAGGTTTCTATAGTCCAAAACTTTTTGGGTACAAATTCATATGCTAGGCAAATGGGCATCTTAGCTTATTCTTATTGCAAAAGTCAAAACAGTCAAGAGTCTATTTAATGCTGATGACGTGCTCCAAATGTAAAAAATGAGAGAAAAGAGAAAAAAAAATCAAATACTGTATTGCACATGTAGGAAGAAAAACTAACAACAACAACAAAAAATGTGTAGTTTTTACACAATCACAGAGGTAAAGAATAGAGGTTAATTTTCAAGAGATAAGATTCATTCCCTCCTTAACTTGCCATGATGCACAGTGTGAGTGCAAATGAGGTAGACAAAGTGATGTGGGTGCAAATGAGGCATATAAAGCAATAATACATCCAAGAAAGTACAAAAGGAATGACAAAAAGCATAAAATGTTTTGAAAGGCATATCAGGTCAAATAGGTCACTAATACAGATATTATGTTGTGAGATAGTATATATATCGTTCAAGTACAAGGATCAATCAAATAAAGTGCAACAAAATAGTGCAAAATCCAGCAATAGAGCATTCTCATCACAATAGGCAAATACAATCAATAGTCAAATATAATAGGTGTAAGTAATAGTACTTAGTACAGAGAATTATTCATTATCAATAGAGGGTACTCCTTTCACATGACTGCAATGAATCCATGAGTCCCTCTCCCCAATTTTAATGGCTGTTGGTATAGTTAATAGGACCTGGAATGTTCCATCCTAAGCAGGTTCATTTGACCCAGTATGTTTGAAATTCTTTATGTACACACTATCACCTGGGTTCAAATCATGAAGCGAGAAGTTTAAGGGGCCTGCTTGAAGAGCAGCTCCAGAGTCATGGAGTTCTCGCAATTTTGTTTGTAATTGTCTGATATAAGTGGCAATGGTTGTATCCCCTCCTAACAATGAAGTATAGGCAGGGTTGAATGGTTGTGCCTGAATAGGTGGATGTCCAAATAGCATCTCAAATGGTGAGATGTGTAAATCACCTCTGGGTTTGCTTCTGAGATAAAATAAGTCCAGAGGGAGAATTTCAGGCCATTTCAAATGAGTCTCCATGCATAATTTGCCAATAATAGTTTTAAGTTCCTTATTCATCCTTTCAACTTGGCCAGAGCTCTGGGGATGATATGGTGTATGAAATGTAGGAGTTATCCCCAAACATGAATAAATTTGTGATAAGACTGAGTCAGTAAAGTGAGTTCCTCTATCAGAATCAATACGTGCTGGCAGGCCAAAACGAGGAATAATCTCTTTCAAAAGGATTTTGGCAAAAAAAGCCGCTGTGGTCTGAGCCGTATGAAAAGCTTCAGGCCAGCTGGTCAGTTGATCGACTATGACCAGACAAAATTTATAGTGTCCAGCTTTTGGCATAGAGATAAAATCAATTTGCAAATGTTCAAATGGTGTGTAAGCTAGAGGACGTCCACCAAAAGCTTTTTCTCGAAAAGTGTGCTGATTAAAGGCTTGGCAGGTGGGACAAGCTGTACATATTTTGGAAGCAATTATAGTTATTCCAGGTGCTATCCATACTCTTTTAACAGAGTCTACAATGCCTTGGGTGCCAAAATGACCGTGTTTATGGATGGAATGACAAATTTGGTTATAGAAAGCTCTAGGGAGCAGGGCCTTGCCTTCAGATGACACCCATACTCCATTTATCTGTTTTGCTTTAAATCTCTGTTTCCATTTTCCCACTTCCTTGTCATTATAGGAAAGGGATAGATCCAAATTATCAGTAATTGTTAGTGGCATAATTAACTCAGGTCCTTCTAAGGCTGCTAGTTTGGCTGCAGCATCTGCTCGATCATTTCCCCTGGAGGCAGGGTCAATGCCATCTGTGTGTGCAGAGCAGTGAACAACAGCTATGGCTTCAGGGAGTTGGACGGTAGAAAGAAGTTCAGTGATAAGGTCTGCTTTGGCAATACACTTTCCAGCTGATGTTAAGAATCCCCTTTGAAGCCATAACATGCCAAAAGCATGACATATGCCAAATGCATAACGGGAGTCTGTGTAAATAACACACGCTGTTAAATAACACTGTGTAAATAACAGATTCCCAATTTTTTTAATTTACTTTAAATAAAATTTAAAAATAAATTTTAGAGACCCAATAACCTTGATAACAGGTCAGGAAGAAAGCCCCCTTAAGCCTCCACACCTTCACTCTACCTTCAGAATCTGCTGCCAGCTGGGGAAGATCTGACCTCAGCACTCATTAATATTCTATCAACCTAATCTAGTCAATCAGCAGAGCAGAGAAGAAACCCCCGCAGGACAGAATAGCCCAAACTCACAGATCCAGCAAATAATCAGAAGAGCAAGATTACTGCCAATGACAGGGGACAAAGAAGGAAAAAATATGAGTAAATAACAGAAAAAGAAAAAAAAAGAAATTACAATCAACAGCTTCTATGCAGGTAATGAAGAAAGAGCAAATGGAACAGAAGAGGACCAAGGAATACCAAGCAAAACCCCAGAAACACCAGCAAATTGGACTCAGGTTTTGGAAGAACTCAAAACACAATTCAAAAAACAATTAAGAGAGGCTGAAGATAATTGGGAAAAGAACTTAAAAAGCAAACTAAGTCATCTGGAAACAGAGGCACATGAAGTAAAACAAGAAAATAGTGTCTTAAAAGCCACAATTGACCAGCTTGAAAATGAGGCAAAGAAAGTGAAAGATGACCTGCAAAAAAAAAATAGACCAGAATTAGAAGGATGACAAAAAAGCCAGGGATGAAATTCAGTCTTTAAAAAAATCAGAATCCAAAACTGGAAGCAAATGACTTCACAAAGACTATAAAACAAAATCAAAAGAATAAAAAAATTTAGGAAAATATGAAACACCTCATTGATAAAACTGCAGACCAGTAAAATAAATTCAGAAGAGACAATTTAAGAATTATTGGACTACTAGAAAATCATGACCAAAGTAAAAGCCTAGACATCATTCTACAGGAAATTATCTAAGAAAATTGCCCCAACATACTTGAACAAAAGAAAAAAGTAGAGATTGAAAGAATTCACAGATCACCTCCTGCATTTAATCCCCAATTAACAATGCCCAGGCACGTTATAACCAAATTTAAGAACTACCAGACTATGAAAAAGATACTACAAGCTGTTAAGAAGAAACATTCAGATATCATGGAACGACAGTTAGGATAACATAGGACCTGGCTGCATCCACATTGAAGGACCAGAAGGCATGGAATATGATATTCTGGAATGCAAGGGAAGTGGGTCTACAACCAAGAACTCCCCAGAAAAACTGGACTATATTATTGCAGGGGAAAACATAGTCATTAAAAAAAGACTTCCAAGTATTCCTAAAGAAAAGACTGGATATAAATAGAGTATTTGATGCCCAAACACAGAATTCAAGAGAATCACCAAAAGGTAATTAAGAAAGGAGAAAAAAAAATTTAGGTACCCAATAAGTTCAAATGATTTCCCATTTATTCCCAAAACATTTCCCACATAATTCCCAAAAATTCCCAAATATTTCCCATACAAAAAATGATGAGGATTCTGGGAAGATGTTGGCTTAGATGGAGCAAATCTTAAAACCTCCATACACTTTCCACACCCAGATAGAAAAAATGCACTTTGAGAAGAAAGAGAACCAAATCTAACAACAGGACAGAGCAGGGGGATCCTACTGTTGGACAGCTCAAGAGGTACACCAAGAAAAAGGCTTGAATTCTTGAACTGTTGGGTCTGAGGGTATAGAAAGGGAATCACAGGACACTGCCCCCACATGCTGTGCAGAGTCTCCAACATCCCCTGAAATCTCTGGGCGGGCAGGCAGAGCACACCAGACTGGAGAAAGGGCCTTGCTGGCTCTGGGCTCAGGGAGTTGAACACAGGCACATGGGAGGTGGCTGGAGGAGAAAGACAGAGAAACACAGCAAAAACACTCAGAAGATGGTGGCTTTAGATGGAGCAAAACTTCATATTGACTGGCTTTACCACACTGAGATAGAGAACGAAGGGCTTCAAGAGGAAAGAAAACCAGGTCAAATAGCTGGACAGAGCAGGGAGACCCTACTGCTGGACAACTCAGTGAAAACACTCCATCTTCTTCCCCCACTTTTCTTTTTTTTCCCTCTTGAGGTTTTAGCCTCAGAGCACATTAAGCAATACAGACTAATCCAGGCCAGGCTTAATCCCATCAATTGGACAGACAAGAAGTCTTCAGAGGGCAAGGAAATTCCAACACCACTCCCCAATGCAGAGACTGCAGAGAAAATAACTACAAAACCTCCATTACCAGCTGAGGGAAGATCTTTCATCAAAATTCATTAAATCCATCTGCTTAAACTAGAAGAACAGAAAAGGAAAAGGAACACAACAGAAAAAAAGAAAAGAAATTATAACTAACAGATTCTTTCCAGGAAGCGAAATGAAAGCAAATGAAATAGAAAAAGAGGAGGAAGTTGCAGCGAATTGGATACAGGCTTTGGAAGATCTCAAAATTCAATTAATTCAAGAACTTCAGGAACTCGAAAAGCAATCAAGAGAGGCTGATGACAATTTGAAAAAGGAAATACATGAACTAAAACAAGAAAATAAGCTATTAAAAGCCAGAATTGACCAGCTTGAAAATGAAGCAAAGAAGGCAAAGGATGATCTACAAAGAAAATCAGACCAGAGGAAGAAGGATGACCAAAAGGCAAAGGATGAAACTCAGTTCTTTAAAAAATAGAATTCAACAACTAGAAGCAAATGACTTCACAAGGCAGCAAGAATATATAAAACAAAATTTAAAAAAATAAAAAATTTGAGGAGAATATGAAACACCTCATTGATACAACCAAAGATCTGAAAAACAGAGCTGGAAGAGAAAATTTAAGAATCATTGGTCTACTGGATCATCATGACAAAAGAAAAAGTTTGGACATCATCCTACAGGAAATTATCCAAGAAAACTGCCCTGACATTCTCAAACAAGAGGGAAAAGTGGAAATTGAAAGAATCCACACCTGACAACTTCCAGAAATATTATAGACAAACTCAAAAACTACCAGACAAAGGAAGAAATATTATAAGCTACTAAAAAGAAGTCATTCAGATACCACAGAACCACAGTAAGTATAACACAGGATCTAGTTGCATCTACATTGAAGGGCCGGAAGGCATGGAACAAACATAATATTCCAGAAAGCAAGAGAATTGGGTCTATGACCAAGAATAAACTATCCAGCAAAACTGACTATATTTTTGCAGAGGAAAGTATGGTCATTCAATAAAATTGAGGATTTCCAAGCATTCATAAAGAAAAAAACCGGGTTTAAACAGAGAGTTTGCGGCCCAAACACAGAACTCAAGAGAATCACCATAAGGTAATTAAGAGAGCAGGAATCTATATATTTTCCTTTAAGGGACCCAATAAGTTCAATTGATTTGTATCCCTAGAAGAAAAGAAGATATTGGCAAATATTAAGAATTATTATTATCAACAGGATAACTAGAAGTTTACTTAGAGGGAACAGTGACAAACTGTATAGGATGAAATGTCAAGATATATATATGTGTGTGTGTGTGTGTGTGTGTGTGTGTGTGTGTGTATGAAATGTCAAGATATATATATATAAATATAAATAATACACACATATATATATAATATAAATAATACACATATATATATCTTGACATTTCATACACATATATATGTGCATTATTTATATTATATACATACATATGTATAAACTACCAAAAATTTTTTTTACTGAATTAGAAAAAACTATAACAAAGTTCATTTGGAAGAACAAAAGATCAAGAATATCAAGGGAAATAATTTAAAAAAACGTGAAGCAAGTTGGCCTAGCAGTACCAGATATTATACTATACTATAAAGCAGTGGTCATCAAAACAATGTGGCACTGGCTAAGAGACAGAAGGCTGGATCAGTGGAATAGACTTTGGGTAAGTGATGTCAGCAAGACAGTGTGTGATAAACCCAAAGATTCTATCTTTTGGGACAAAAATCCACTATTTCACAAAAACTGCTAGGAAAATTGGAAAACAATATTGGAAAGATTAGTTTTAGATCACCATCTCACACCCTACACCAAGATAAATTCAGAAAGGGTGAATGACTTGAATATAAAGAAGGAAACTATAAGAAAATTAGGCCAACACAGAATAGTATACTTGTCAGATCTCTGGGAAAGGAAAGATTTCAAAACCAAGAAAGAGTTAGAAAAAAATTACAAAATGTAAAATAAATAATTTTGATTACATTAAATTAGAAATTTTTGTGCAAAAAAAACCCCAATGCAACCAAAATTAGAAGGGAAGCAACAAATTGGGAAAAAATCATTATAACAAAACACTCTGACAAAGGTCTAATTACTCAAATATACAAGGAGCTAAATCAATTGTACAAAAAATCAGGCCATCCTTCAGTTGATAAATGGGCAAGCGACACAAATAGGCAATTTTCAGATAAAAAAAATCAAAACTATCAATAAGGACATGAGAAAGTGTTCTAAATCTCTAATAATTACAGAAATGCAAATCAAAACAACTCTGAGGTATCACCTCATAGCTAGCAGATTGGCTAAAATGAAAGAAGGGGAGAGTAATGAATGCTGGAGGGGATGTGGCAAAATTGGGACATTAATGCATTGCTGGTGGAGTTGTGAATTGATCCAACCATTCTGGAGGGCAATTTGGAACTATGCCCAAAGAGCGCTAAAAGAATGCCTGCCCCTTGATCCAGCCATACCATTGCTGGGTTTATACCCCAAGGAGATCATAGGGTAAAAAGACATGTACAAAAATACTTATAAGCATGTTCTTTGTGGTGGCAAAAAACTGGAAAACGAGGGTATGCCCTTCAATTGGGGAATGGCTGAACAAATTGTGGTATATGCTAGTGATGGAATTCTACTGTGCTCAAAGGAATAATAAACTGGAGGAATTCCATGTGAACTGGAATGATCTCCAGGAATTGGTGCAGAGTGAAAGGAGCAGAACCAGGAGAACATTGTACACAGAGACAATACACTGTGGTAAAATCAAATGTAATGGACTTCTGTACTAGCAGCAATGCAATGACCCAGGACAATTCGGAGGGATTTATGGAAAAGAATGCTACCCACATTCAGGGAAAGAACTACAGGGGTGGAAACACAGAAGAAAAACAACTGCTTGAAGATATGGGTTGATGCGTACATGATTTGGGAAGTAAACTCTAAACAACCACCCTAGTACAATGATCAATAATATGGAAATAGGTCTTGATCAATGGCACATGAAGAAACCAGTGGAAATGTGCATTAGCTACGTGGGGCAGGGGAGAGAGAATAAGAACATGAATCATGTAACCATGGAAAAAAATTTTCTAAAAAATAAAAAGTTCAGAAAATTAAAAAATTGAAATTAAAATTAAGAAAAGAAAAATGATATTGGTAACTCTTAAAAACTGTTATTATTATCAAGGTAGCTAGAAGAAGTATACTTAAAAGGTACTATGACAAACTGTATAGGATGATATGTCAAGAAATATATAAAAACTAGGGTTAAAAAAGAGAATAATACTAACATAAACAAGAATAGAGATAAAATGAGGTAAATATATATATATATATACATATTATAAAGAAGCACATGGGGGTAGGTGAGGAGAAGACCAATACAATAGAAGGGTGAAAGAGGTTGGAGATAGTCTCCAAGAAAATGTTTATCATTACAGTGGAAAGGGTCAGAAAGGTTCAAATGGAAGGAAAACTTCCAACTCTAAATTCAATCATCATCATCATCAACATCAACAACGACATCATTGTCATCAACATCAACATCTAACTATCCATCTTTTCCTGGACAAGAAAATATTTTTGTTGGGTGGCCTAACTTAATAGCATACTATGCAGAGTAATGAATGAGAGCCAAAAGACCTAAACTCTAGGCTTGAGTACCACTATGTGTCCTTTGGGGGTAAAAAGAAAGCCTTCTTTTTCCTGGACTCATTTTCCTCATTTATGTATGAGTGAAACTTACTTGGATTCTGCACTGAGTTAATCAATTAAATCAAAGAATAAACCAAGTGCAAACAAGGGGGAAAAAAACTTTCTTTAGCATAGTAGTAAAGTTCAGAAACTTAAAACTCCTAGTATAGCTTGGCCCCTTAAGTCCCTATGTGATTAGGGCACTTTGTTCCTTCTCAGGTTGGAGATATTGACTGGTTCAGACCTTTTCATTTCTACACCTAGAAGCTCCTTGCCAGTGTAGTTTATGCTTCGCATGTTCAAATAACACATTGATTCAACGCAAAGAGCAATTAAGTGAAACAGATAAAATATTAAATAACAAGGGAAAAGATACCATATGCAAACAGGTCTGATTTCCTAGAGATTCTACATGTTGTCAGAGGGAAAGAAACATTTCCTTATCATTTCACCCTATTCTCCCAACTCAGAGTCTTCTTATAGCTTTTACTGTTAAGGGCCATTCCTCATTGTAGCTATATTTTGTTTCTAACACTTGTTTTCTAAAGGGTTTGTTGTTTTTTGTTTTTTGGGTTTTTTTTGCCTCGCATCTATGACTAAGTTGCTTTTCTGCTGAATTATTGTCATCTGCCAAATGGCTTCTTCTATTACTTGGGCTACTTCTTCAAAGGGAGTATTATTAGTTTTGGGGAAGACTACTATTTCTACAGTCATCTGAGGTCTTTTGTTAACTAGGTCCATAGATACACCCATCCAGTACAGAAAGAGTCCTTGAATTCAAGATTTTCTTTTTTGGGTAGACTCCCTCAACCATCAGTTATGCCTTTAGCATGGCATTATCTCATTGAGCAATATCACATTATGTAGAATTAATAAAAGCTGACCAACTAGCAGTAACTATGCAACAAAAAGAAGCCAACATTAGTGAGGATATGCCCCCCCCCACAAGAGTTTCCTTTCCTACTTAATGTGTGGATTGTGGTCAATGTCAATTTCTTTTAAACTTCTATAATTTTCTCACCATTCACCCAGAAAATATCTGAGTTAAGGCCATGATTCTCTCTCACCTATGTTATTGAAATAGCCACCCATTTGTTACCTAAACATCCAGTTTCTCTCCTCACCAATTTATGTTCCATTTAGTTGCCATGAATTAGTACTAAAGGATGCCAGGCTATGTTACTTCCCTACTTAGTAAACTCTTAGTGTCTCTCTCTTGCCTCTATGCTTAAAAAATTACTCCTTTAGTTTCCCTTGTGAGGGAAAGTCTTTCACAATGCAGTTCCAGTCTTCTTTTCCAAATTCATTTCTCCTTCAGGTACTCTACATTCTAGTAAACTGCCTTGCTTCTTGTTCTCCATATACCACATCCCTTTTCTTGGCCATCTCACAGATTTTCTCTCAGTCCTAGAATGTATTTCTGCATCACTTCTACTTTTTGATATCCATAACTCCCTTCCAAGTTCAATTGCATCCTCTGGAAGAAAAAAAATACCTATCTGGGTTACCCACAGAGCTAGTGCTACCTCCGTAAAAGCAACTTTGTTTATATTTCATATTTAATTTTCTACATATGTGTTCTTTCATCCTAGTAGAATATTAGTGCCAAAGAAAAAGTTTGTTTTTGCTTAATAAAGACAAATTTTAAAAAAGAAAAGAAAATATCGAAAAATATTTTAGACATGAAAAGGAATAATTTATATTAAAACATTAATTAGCTTTAAAGAGTAAATTGTCATCTTATATTAAGAAACAGTGACTTTTTTTAAAAGAACACAACCTAGTGTAGTCAAGATATTCAAGATAATGAATTCATTGGAGTTTATGTTTCTGATTCTTCATATTTGTCAGTTATGCCTTTAAGCATGGCATTATCTCATTGAGCAATATCACATTATGTAGAATTAATAAAAGCTGACCAACTAGCAGTAACTATGCAACAAAAAGAAGCCAATATTAGTGAGGATATGTCCCGCCAAGAGTTTTTATACATCAGGAACACCAAATATCAAATTTGTACACCTTAAAGGAATCTATGATATCCACCATACCTACCTCCTACCACTATAGGTCACAACCTGCTAGTGCTCCTTATTCTGTAGGAATCTAGTCTATATCTTCACATAAATCATCATAAAGGATCCATCCTCAAATAAATAAAGAGAAATAAATAAGACATAGTTTTACACAGAGACATATCTTTTTTGTCAAATGACTTCTTTAATGGGGTGAGGGGAGGAAACACGGGAGATAACTGGATATTTTAGTATAACAAATAATTTCTGAATGACCAACATACATGCACTGATGGATCACTTTAATAGCATGTTCTAATTTGAAAGGTATAATTTTTTCATCCATTTTTTGCTTTGTTTGACATATTAAGTCCATCTCTTCTATGTAACTTTGGCTATGATCAGGGAAGTTCTATAGTTTTCAGTGTTTGATAAGAACAGGAAAATGTCATCTCTGAAAAGAAGTACTTAAAGAAACAATCATATTTAAGTTTTTCCTTTTCCATTTGGTTTCTGTATTATCTTCAGCAATAATGACCAACACTTTTGATAAGTATATTTTCTTTTTTATCCTTTGCTTATATAAAATGACAACTATTAAGTCAACATATAAAATATTTGTAAATACAAACAATTTCATACATGAAATGTTTCATCAGTTCATGCCACCAGGATCCTCTGAAGTCATATTTTATCACTCCTGAAAATATATTAATATTGTATTATGTACATATAGCACAATTTGTTCAACTATTTCCCAATTATGTGAGGTTATCTATGATAACTCTCTACAATAACTAAATTTTTCTCTTTATTTTCCTTTCTTTTTTCCACTAATAGGAAAAAATAATTCCCCTATTCAAGTCAAAAGTATCAGGGAGGATTTCTCCAATGATGAATTTTCTTGCTTATTTTGTTGATTCGTAAATCTCCCTTCTCAAATCAATCCATTCTGAACCTTCTCAATGTAATTTAATTGGTAATCTGATTTAGTTTATCTATAATCTGTTTAACAAGATTTGTCTACTTAAAGCACATGAGGTTATAACTCTGCATGATTGTTTATTCAATTTTTATGACACTGAAGGAAAACATGGGATTATGATTTTATGTGATAATCCTGGCCACAATGCACTTGTTTCCTAGTGTAAGTTTAAATCCTCTGATGTGCAAGTTTTGAGACTTACTCTATTATTCTATGAGATTTTGGAAAAAGGTTGTCATCATTCTGACCCTTATCCCTCCTTAAGTGAATTATATCAGGCTTTAAGCTAGGTAGAAAATAAAGAGAAGGCATTAATTAAGATTAAAATAATTCCCTTTGAAATCATAATTTGGCTTTCAACTTCTGAACTGATACATTATCTAGTATGAGAATCTAGGACTTTAAGCCCCAAAGGAATGATTCTAGATTATTGTTTATGATTTATTAATAATGTTTGAACCTAACTTTATGTGTTTAGAGATTGTTTGTAGCCAAAATGTCATCCTGACCTCAGTATTCTCTAGGAATGTCAGAAAGGACTAGAAAGAAATTTGGATTCTACCAGGTCCTAAATCCAACCAAAATTTCTTATTTTAAGTCCCCACGCTTAGGCCTTTCTTGGGTCCAAACTTGTGTTTTGGGCTCTCTTCCTGTAGTTCTTGTGTATCTCATGTCAAAATCCTATGTAATGTAAACCTTCAAGAACCTGGGAAAATAAGGCACCCCTTTTTCCAGCTCTCTCTCTCTTTCTCAAATGATATAATAAATTTATTTACAAATTATTTCAGATATTTGAGTTTGTTCTCACAAATAAAACTAGATTTGGAAAATTTTTATCATCAAATTGCTGGAGACTTTAAGTAAATGCTGAGCTGATAGACTAGAGGAATCACAGAGATATTTAGTAGATATCAGTATGATAGAACATTCTACTCAGATGCTCTATTTTGACTTCTAGATAACTGAGGTTGTTTGAAACTTTATCAGTATGATATAACCTCTGTCAGAACATACCAAGTTGGATGACTTCTGGAATATTGTATTACATTTTTCAATTGCATATAGAAGAAATTTTTGGAAAACTTTTCAGTTATTCAAAGATGGCTTTCATGTCATCATGATCATCTCTGTATCAAATATTGAGTTGTTTCAATCACTAGTGTGCCTTCCAATCAATCAACAAGTATTTATTTAGCAACCATTTGCATGCCAGGTACTGTGCTAGGCACTGAGGATACAAATAAAATCATTGAAATAATGACAAAATTACATTCTAATAAATTAAATAAATGCGTGATACAGAATAAATGTAAAGAAAATAAATACAAAGTAGATAAACACAAGGCATTATTGGAGGAAGGATATAAGCAGTTGGTGGGAACAAGAAAGGTATCACATAGAAGGTAGTGCTTGACTTTTTTTCCTGAAGTAAGAGAAGGATATTGGGAGGCAGAAGTGATTAAAGTGTTCATTCCAGACATGGGAGATAGCCCAAGCATAAAGACTGACAGAAAATGTAGTGCTGTGGGTGAGGATTAGAAGGAAGGACATTTTAGCTAGATCACAAAGTAAGGAAATAATAATCATGTACCAAAAGAATAGAGTTAGATTATGTAGGTCTTTATAAATCAAATAAGCAAATTTATGTTACTCTAGTCAGGATAGGAAGCCACTAGAGAAAGATGAGGTGGAGTGTGGTGAGATCAGTGCTTTAGGGAAATCCCTCTGGCAACAATGGGTTTGATAGATTTAAGTGAGGAGAGATTCAAAGCAGGGAGACCACTTAGGAGGTCATTGTAATGATTTAGGTGACAAGTGATGAGGGCTTGAACTAAGGAAGTAGCCATGTAGAAAGTGATAAAAGTTTCAGAATAATAAATTTATGGTGGTTGAAACAGAAAGATTTGACAGCTCATTAAATAGGTGACATGAGAAACACTGAAGAATAATGCCAAAGTTACAACCCAGAAACTGGAAGAATGGTAGTGTCTTTGAAAGAAACAGAAAATTGTAGAAGAGAGAAGGATTTGGAGGAAGAATAATGAGTTCACTTTGATTGAGTCTGAGATGTCTCTAAAATATCCAGCTTGAATTGTGATTTAAAAAATTATTAATGAGGGCTGGCATTAATGAGAGAGGCTAGAACGAAATATATAGATATGAGAATCATCAGCAAATCACTAATAAATCATGATAAACAATAATCTAAAATCATTCTTTTGGGGCTCAAAGACCTAGAACCTCATACTAGATGAAGCATCAGTATAGAAGTAGAAAGCTGAGTTATGATTTCAAAGGGAATTATGTTAATCTTAATCAATCAATGCCTTCTCTTTATTATCTATCTTGCCTAAAGCTTGATATAATTCACTTAAGGAGGGATAAGGGTCAGAATGATGACAAACTTTTTTGAAAGTCTCATAGAATAATAGAGTAAGTCTCAAAATTGCACATCAGAAGTTGGCCTTGGCAAAGAGAAGGGTAATTTCATTGTAAAGAGAGTCAGTAGAGAGAAGGAAGAGAGAATGATTTATGGTATAAAGGGTTTTTGACATAAAAAAAAAAAGAAAAAGCAGGAGCTTATATAAAATAGTGTAAATTTTCTCAGTAAAGTAAAAGTGATGGGGATGTATGAGATGCTTGAAGAAGGAAGAGATAATTTGAAAAAAATAGATATTATAGAGAGACGAGTAATTAATTTCAAGGGATAGTCACTAAATCATGATTTGATTGGCATAAAGAACTCCTACCTGTGCTTGTTTAGTAGCTTTTCTGCAATTTAAAGTCTTGGAGAGTAACTGAGACCACTAATGTTAAGTAATTTGTCCAGTCACACAGTCAGAGGTGAGACTTGATTCCAAATGTTTAAGACTCAAAGACACGCTCTCTACACCACACTTCATTAAACTTTCCAGGACCCATATCATATGAAAGCAACGAAACATCAATTTATCTTTTTTTTTTCAATAGGGATGATTTCGGTCCTTGATCGAATATGTTGCTTTTTGACAAGACTTAATGAGAGCTTAATCTAGGACCCTGGATTTACCCAAAGTGAAAATTAAAATACTAAGGAGTCTTCGAAGAATTATTAGGCTGTCATGCTTCTTATTAACTAAAAAAGTACACTTTTTGGCTAGGGATGCATATTTTGCCAAATTAAGATGAATAACAACAGCTTAGTAGGTAATGAGTACAGCAACTACATAACAATTTGTTCTTGGCAGGATCTCTGAGTGCTGTTGCTCAGTAATACCCTGAAGATTCCTTTTTATTTTTTAAAGGAGAAAATATGCAGGATGCAGCAGGAAAACATATTACTATTCCCTAGAGTTTTGATCCGGAGTCTTGCCTCTCCCATTAGCCGATGTATTTCTATTTGTTCTACTGAGAGCCTGAGAAACAATAAAGAAGCAATCCCAACAAAACTTCTTCAGACAGGCTGTAACCATGACTTCTTAGTACTTCCCCCAACAGTGGGTCCTTAAGCATGTAGAAAATCTGGCACCTTGAAAAGCAGCTCAAAAATTTGCTTTGGGCCAAGCAGCACCAATGACAATAAATCCATTTTTTTTAAATTCCAGTGAGTTAGAGGTATTGGGGAGGCTGGAAAATATCAGATATTAAGACATAAAACAACATTCAGGGAGAAAAATTAGGGACACCAATTCATAGTTGGGAGACAGAGACTTGTGACAACAAAGGACTTCTGCTAAACAGGAAATAGCTAGGGAATAGAGAGGGAGAAGGAATGTACCAGAGCTGGGTTGCCATTAATTAACTTGGAGATATTACTGTGGCATTTGGTGTAATTTGGTCATCTAACTCATGTTCTATTTAAATATTTTCTAGATTTCCCTGTTCTCAATTATTCATTATAGTGCTCTAATTTTTACAGAGGATAAACTTCTAATTTCTTGATAGCTGGCTTCATTTGTCAAATCTGGTTGTTGATTCTCTAATTGTATTTGCTTTGTTCTTCTTTGTTTAGTAACAGGTTGCTAAAAATTTCAAAGAACCCAGATCATAGTAAGTTTGGAATTTTTTACAAGAAATGACCCCAAATACTGATGATAATTTTCAAACTTGATTACACTTTTTAATTTTCAAATTAATTGAAAAAATAGTTATGTTAGTTGAATATGTTGTGGTTTTCTTTGTCTCCTTAGCACTAATAACAGTAGCTGGCATAAAATAGACATTTTTATAAATGGTAGTGGACTGACTAGTTCAATTTAATTGCACTTAACTTTAGGGCTAAAAGTACTTTTAAACTGATTTTAAGGAGTCGGGTATTGTTTATGTCTTATATCTGTACAAATGTTTTAAGAAACACGAAAATTAAATATGAGTTTTCTACATTTGATTTTGTGTACATGCTCTGGCCCATCCAAATCATATGTTTAATGCCAATCTAGAAAGTTATATGCATTATTTCCAACTGAATAAGCCACTTTTCCTAGAAACTTTGGAAAAACTCCTTCATACTCTTCTGAGGCAGTATAAAAAGTCTCTGGAGCCTTTGAAGTTTCTTTCCAACATGCCCAATAACCTGGAGGATCCTTCATTTCTAATAATTTAATTTTTTAAAAATGTTAAATTCCTAGCAGGCTCAAGGCACTATCATTTATATTACAGGCTTATAATCCCAAGAAAGATCTTATAAAAAGTTTTTAGAATAAAGAACAAACCAAATCAAACTTAAAGGCAAAAAAAAGTAACACAAGTTCCTTTACTGTGTAAATTGGAAAAATATGAGGAAGAGAATAAAAATTATATTCTCTCAGTTTCAGAGCTTAAAGGAAGTTCAGAGATCATCTACATAAAACAGCATCTGACCAAGAATGTTCTCTACAACTTCCCCAATAAGTATAGTCATATAATTTTTGATAAAGACCTCTCAAAGTATGGGAACTTATTATCTCCCAAGGTGACCCAAATCCTGAAAATGAGTGATGGCCAAAATGCATACTCAGAAATGAGTATGGATCTGGGTCACTCTATGTCACTAACATTATGAAAAATAATCTGTCTTCTCAAATATGTCCTGAGTCTCCAAAAGCTCATTCCCATTCAACTCTGAAAAGTTGTTCCTTTAATTTAATATTTCTACTAGAATGTTATTTTATTAAAAATTCTCTTTCCATTTCACATTTTAAAAAAAAGATGGTGTCATTAAGGATGTGAATAAAAATACAATCTATTCTATAGGAGTAAGTATGCTCACTTTGATATAAAGTTGAGATCCCAGGTAAAGAACAAAACTCAAAAGAGGGTCAATTATTACTAATCAGGTTACCTCAAAGACAAAAATGAATTTTGATGTAAAATATCTTAAAGACAAATATATTTATGTATGTGTAAAAGAAATTCTGAAGCAAGGCTTTTAGCAACCATTAAATAAATTTATGAACAAATAATTCCTGTGTTTAATAAAATTATCAAATGATAGGAATTTTAGACACAAATCTGATAGTAGATGTGCTATTTTAATTGCAGTAATAATCTCTTTCTTCTGAAAATACAGTACATTAAATTTAAATAAATTGAAAAAGCAGAGTGATCAACTGCTCTTTTTCCTCCTAGCTCTGTAGTCTTAAAATGTGACTTCCCAAAAAACACAGAACTTTACTGATCTATTAAATGCCTGTAAATGGAAATTATATAGGAACACTGCCCATTAGAAAGGAAAAAGATCACTTAGATCAGGAGACAGAGCCAAAATGGTAGAGTACTGGCATGGAAAGCAAGAATCTTCTGAGAATCCTCTCAAACCAAACTTAAAATAATGCATCAAAAAGAATCCTGGAGGGACAGAACCAACAAGGGGATGGAGTGAAGGAATTTTCCTGCAGAAAACAACTTGAAGGGTAGGCAGAGAGGGTCTGGTTCATTGGCAGCCCAAAGAAGATCAAGCACCTGAAGCAAAGCCATAGAAGGAGTATCAGCACAAGCCAATAGGAAGTGTCCTGACCAGCACCTTATATACAGTTCCAGGTTCTGAACTTGGTCCCAAGTCAAATTTGAGTTTAAGACCTCGCCTAAGTCAATAGCAGATCATCTCATGCCCAGCCCCTGACGTTCTAAGCTCTAGTACTAGTCTGAAGTGAGGCTCTAAGCCATAGTGCAATGCAGTAGGCCCAGAATAAGACTCTGAGCATCAAACTAAGTCCAAGGTGAGGTGCCAAGCCTCAAGCCCCAGTGCAAGGCAGTCTGCAGTAGAACTAGTTGTGTGAGCCCAAGGGCAGGTCCAGAGCCTTTGACCAAACCTACAGTGAAGACCTGAGCCCCAATGCAAACCAGTCTGCAGTGCACCTGACATGTGTAAGCCCAGAGTAAGACCCGAAGCTCTTCTCTAGACCTGAGGTTAGGCTCTAAGTCCCAGCACATGATAACTCACAGTGCTCTGAACCCTGCAAGCCATCAATAGTCCTGGAGGGTGAGGGGGAAGGGGAATGAATCAGCAGTGGGAGCTCCCAGACCACAGACCATCGCACTAGCTTAGAAAAACTGAAAACTTGTAGAAACCATGAACTAAAGCTAAGGGTAGCAGCTGAAGTTTCAGAGTTCCCCCTTTAACATAAAAGTAAAAGTCAAGAAAAAGGCTGGGAAAATGAGCAAACATTATCAAACTACCTTACCTTAGAAAATTATTATGGAGACAAAAATGAGCAAGGCACAGACACAGAAAGAGACAGTGAGATAAAAGCAGCTATGGGCAAAACTTTTGTGAAATGGTCTCAGACTCTGGAAGAGATAAAAAAGAGTTTCAAAAATCAAATGAGAGGGAAAAGAAAAATGAAGAAGAGAAATGAGAGCAATGAAGTAGGATTGACCAAAATGAAAGAGAGGTGCAAAAATACATTGAAGAAAAAAGTTTCTAAAAAGAACTGAAGAAGTAGAAATGGAGGTTCAAAAGCTTACAGAAGAAAATGATTACTTAAATTAGAATTGGGCAAGTAAAAGTTAATTGCTTCATTGCTTCATTGAGACATCAAGAAACAATAAAACAAAATTTTAAAAATTTTAAAATTAAAGAAAATATGAAATATCTCATTGAAAAAATAACTAAACTGGAAAATACATTTAGGAGAGAAAGTATCAGAATTATTGGACTAAATGAAAGTCAATGCAAAGAAAATAAAGATTTTGCTTCAATTTACAACAAATTATCAAACAAATCTGCCCTGATACTCTTGAACAAGAGGAAACATGGAAATTGGAAGAATTTACTGAACACCTCCTAAAATAAATTTCCAAATGGCAACTCCCAGGATTTTTATAGCCAAAATTAAGAGCTTCTGGGACAAGGAGAAAATATTGCAAATAGCCAGAAAAAAATTCAAATATCATGAAGCCACCATCAAGATGACACAGGATTTAGTAGCTTTCACAAAAAAGAATAAAAATGTTTGAAATATGATATTCCAGAAGGCAAAGGAAGTAGGTTTACAACCCAGAATCATCTATCCAGCAAAACTGAGTATATTCTTTCCAGAAGGGAAATGGTTATTTAATAAAATAGATGGTTTCCAAGCATTTCTGATGAAAAGACCAGACCTAAACAGAAAATCTGATGTTTGAATACAAGACTGAAGAAAAGCATAAAAAAGTGAATAAGGAAGATAAAATTTAAGGGATTCAATAATGTCAAACTGTTTATATTCCTACATGGAATGATAATATTTGTAACAATATTTTTGTATTGGAGTAGTTAGTTAGAAGGACAGAAGGTACAAGAATAATCTTATTAGGATGATGTGGTAAGAGTTGAAAAAGAGGATTGAATTGAGAGAAAAGAGAAGGGAGAAGTAGAATAGGGTAAAATATCACAACTGATAAGGAATAATTTTTTTTGCAGTAGGGAGGAGGATGAGAATGGTGATGGACAATGCTTAAACATTTCTGGCCTCAGAATTTTCACAGAGAAGTAATAACAAGCATATTCATTACAGTATAGAATCCTACTGACCTTATAGAGAAGTTGGAGGGGAATATGAGAGAGGAGTAATAGACAGAAGGAGAAAGTAGTAGGGTGATGATTAAAAGAAAAACCCTTGTGAGGAGGGACAGAGTGAAAGGAGAGAGAAAGAGCAGGATGAAAAGGGTAAATAAGATGGAGGAGAATATACAGTTTATAATAATAACTGTTAATGTGAATAGGATATTCTTTCCCATAAAATGGAAGTGTGTAGCAGAATGGATTAACAACCAGAAACCTATGGTATGTTGTATATAAGAAACACATTAAAGGAAAGCAGATGCACATAGAGTAAAGGTAAGTGACCGGAAAATTATTTATTTTACTGCTGAAGTAAAAAAAAAAGCAGAAATTGCAACCATGATCTCAGGCAAAGATGAAGTTAAACTAGGTCTAATTAAAAGTGATAAGGAAGATAATTACATCTTGATAAAAGGTACCATAGAAAATGAAGTAATATCAATACTGAACATATATATGCACCAAATAGTATACTCTCCAAATATTTAAAGAAGAAATCAAGGGAGTTAAAAGAGGAAATAGACAGTAAAACTATACTGGGGGTAACTTCCACTTTCCCCTTTCAGGTCAAGATAAATTGAACCAAAAAGTAAACAAGAAAGAAATGAAGGAAGTGGATGAAACTTTAAAACATTTAGAACTAATCAATCTCTAGAGAAAACTGAATGGGAATAGAAAGGAGTAATCTTCTTTTCTGTAGTATCTGGTACCTATGAAAAAACTGACCACGTATTAGGGCTTTAGACCTTCACCACAAATTAAGAAAAGCAGAAATAATCCTTTTGTAAGATTTAAATCAATGTCCAATACTCCACGTATTATATTTTATAAAGTTTATTAATAATTACTTGAAGTAAAGGAATAAAAAGGTAATTATCTAGATTCACTCTTATACTTTTCGTATCACAATTAATTAAAAATTATAATCAATTAGATCCATGGAAAAACAAGTAAAAAATTAATTGGAAACTAAACAATCTAACTAAAAAGAAGTGCATCAAAGAACAAATTGTAGAACAATAATTTCATTAATGACAATGACAATGAGGAGACAATTCATCAAAATATATGGAATACAATCATAAGCATACTGAAAGGAAAATGTATATCTCTAAATGATTACATTAGTAAAATAAAGAAAAAAACAAATTAAAAATTTCCATTAAGACTAAATTAGAAATCCTAAAAATCAAAAAAGAAAATAATAAAATTGAAAGTAAAAGAACAATTGAACTAATAAATGAGAGTAGGAGTTGATTTTATTCTAAAAAGTCAAATAAAATAGAAGGAATATTGGTTAAATTGATTAAAAAAGGAAAGAAGAAAATCAAATTACCAGTATCAAAAATAAAAAGGGTGATTTCACCACCAATTAAAAAGAAATTATAGTCATCATTAAGAGCTATTTTGCCCTATTATATGCAGATAAATCTGATAATCTTGCTTATATGGATGCATATTTACAAAAATATAAATTGCCATCAATGAACTTCTTAAGAAAAAAATTTCCAAGGCCAGATATATTTAGAAGTGATTTCTATCAAGTATTTAAAGAAAAATTAATTCAAATTTTATATAAACTATTTGGGAAAATAGGCAAAAAAGGAGTCTTACCAAATTATTTTTACAACACAAATGTGGTGGTGATACCTTAGCCAGGAACAGCAAAAACAGAGGAAAAAATATTAGAGGCAAATTTCCTTAATAAATATTAAATCAAATATTTAAAATTAAATACTAGCAAGGAGAGTACGGCAATATATCATAAGGATCATTCACTATGAGCAGATGGAATTTACACTAGGATTGCAAGACTAGTTTAATATTTGGAAAATCATTGGTAAATAATTGACCATATCAATAACCAAACTAACAGAAATCATATGATTATCACATTAGATGCAGAAAAACACCTTTGAAAAAATTCAACACCCATTCCTATTAAAAATACTTGAAATAATAAGCATTATCTATCTAAAACCATGAGCAAGTATCGTCTACAATGGAGATTACTAAGAAGTCTACCCAATAAGATCAGAGGTGAAGCAAGATGCCTATTAGCCTCATTATTATTTAATATTGTTATTAGAAATGCTAGTTTTACCAATAAGAGAAGAAAAAGAAGTTGAAGGAAGTAAAGTACATCATGAGTAAAATAAATTATCAGTTCTTGCAGATTCATGATGGTATACTTGGAGATTCCTGGAGGATCAACTAAAAATCTAGCTGAAATAATTCATAACTTTAGCAAATTTGCAGAATACAAAATAAACTTACACAAATATTCAGCATTTCTATATACTACCAACAAAGTTCAGCAGCAAAAGATAAAAAAGAGAAATTCCTTTTAAAATAACTCCAGACAATATAAAATACCTGGGAAACTACTTGCCAAAATAAATACAAATGTATATGACCAATTAAAAAACATTTCACACAAATAAAGTTAGATATAAACAACTTGAACAATATTAATTGTTCATGGGTAGGCAGAACTAACATAATAAAAATAACAATTCTACCTAAGTTAATTTACTTATTCATTTCCATACCAGGTGCCAAAAAATATTTTATAAAACTAGAAAAAATAATTATAAAATTTATCTGGAAGAATGCAAGGGAATTAATTTTTTTAAAATGTAAAGGAATTTGGCTTATCAGTAACAGACCTTAAACAGTACTCTTGTAGAGAAATATTTGTTAATTAATTTAGTTCATTAGGAAATAGGGTTAATTAGAAATTTTTATTGATAGGTACATAAGGGAGATGAGTTGGTTGGGGTTTCTTTAAAATCTGAATGGAATTTCAGAGATGATTGATGGGAGACAATTTTCCCAAGGAGCTTTGGAAAAGACAGTTGGTCCAACAAGTCTCTTTTGGGCTGACCTAGTTCAAGGAAGGTTGTACAAAAGCCACTCTGGAAGTTTGAAAATCTTGATGAATTCACATCCTGAAAACCCATCTCATCAGGCCATAGAAGGAGATTGTTGGATGTAGTACCTGTGCTTGCCCCAATAGGTGGCAAGTCTGACCTGTCTGAGTGGAGAAGGCAGTAGAAGTTCTCACCAGCTCGAAATCAAATCTGAGGAGCAGGAAAGATAACCCTGATTTATTCATCTTCTCTATTATAAGTTCATATTTTAGATTAGAATAAATAGTTAAGGTTTTAGATAAATAGGAAGGGAGGATAGCCTCGACTCTGTTCAAGGGAGAAGCAGGTTCTTCACAGACCAGATTGGTTTGGGTGGTTATAGATAAGATTTATTAGGATAGGGACCTTACTGAAACATAAGAAATACTTTTCTGTCTGTTTTTCCTTTTCCTTTCCCTTCCTTAAATGTTTGTACCTACAATAAATGGAGTTTTATATAACTGACCTGAGCCGGAATTCTTTTAGACTGATTTGAGAAGCCATCTTTCTCAAGAGTAAATACAACAGCCTGTTCACTCAAAACATAGATATTGGTAATATCCATACCAATACTGGGTAATTAGAATATGTTACCCTAAAAACTACAATTCCCAGCACCCCACTCTCTTCCTGTTGTTAAGTGCTGAGGTAGGCAGGATATAAATTCTGAGTAGTTCCACCTCTCGCTCTCTTCTCTTCCTGTGGTAGCCGCTGTGGACATGGGGTTTTGAGCAGGTAGAAAAACTTAGTGATGTGGTTCTATTTTGCTAGATAATAAACCTTATAAAATATAACACTTGAAGTAATGGAAAATTCATTTAAATCCTGCAATACCAATCATCACTAAGAGTGTAAAACCCCTTACAACAAATAAAGCATTAATCATCAAAACAGTCTGGCTTTGGATTCGGGGAGACAGAGCTAAGATGGTGATTTAAAAGCAACAAAAGTGGATTCCTCTGTGGAAACCCTTCCACACCAAGCAAAAACAAAGTGCTTCAAGGTGGAGACAGAAAACCAAATCCCACAAGAAGACAGAGGTGAGGGACCCTCCTACTCAATTCAACTTAAAAATTACTCAGAAAAGGTTGAATTCTCAGGTTTAAGGAAAAGAAAAATGAACAGTCCCAGGGTCCCTCCCCCACCTACTATGCTGAGACTCTGGTGGTTGGTGAGAATCTCAGGCCAAGGGCTCCAACTGGGAATGAGTGCCTTGCTTACACAACTACACAAAGCTCAGGGCTCTGACCACAGTTGGCAAGGAGGCAGCTGGAGGAGAGAAGCAAAGAAGAGGGGAGGCTGGTCGCAGCCTTCAGCCACCACACCTCCATCTTGTGTGGGAAGCTGTTCTATGTATTAAAACCTTTGGAGAAATAGGATCAAATTTAGGGCCTGTTATCTGGATTCCCTACGTGACCAATCCAGGCTGAGGCAGTCTTTGTGTTTGGTCCTGGTCACCTGAGCCCCAAAAAGGCTCTGGTACCAGCAGGTAGGTTAATCCAAAATCAACTTGATCCCTCCAAGAAGGCTATTAGGAGTCATTTAGAGAAACAGAGTCTGTAACAGATATTTTATCTGGATCCCATTACAAAATCATCAGCAAGTAAAACTGTGTGTATGATTTTCTGCACTGCATGTCAGGATGCAGACTGAATGGGCCATCTGAGATAAAAATCTGAGGCTCCTCTTTTGACTCAGTCTTTGATCCCCACCTTTTTTACAATTCGTATTGGAGAGCTTTGAAGTGGCAGACCAGCATCTACTGAGTTAATGATTCCTTTCCTAACAAATGTTAATTAGATAAGAGTGCATATTCAGATTAGAACTGGCTCCTTTAGGATTTGACTGGTGAGCATCTCCCTGGGATATTTCCTCTCCCAGAATTATCCCTACTAATTGATGGTTGGAATTTGGCCATTGTCTTGGTACTTATACTCTTTAGACTTCAATGGGTTATGTATGATCTGTTACCCCTTCATAGCTGTGTTCCTTGTTTGAAACCAGTATATAATAAACTCCCAAGCCCACAGAATTCGGAACAGCATGGGCTAACCACTAGTCTAGTTGTTCTCATTTTCTTTCTCCTGCCTTAACCATCCTATGCCACCACGCCGCTCAGGACCCCAAAAAATCATATAGAGGCATGGCCCCCAATAATCTTGGGCTTCTGCCTTTGGAAATGTTGATCTCAGGGCATATTCAGCTCTGCAGATCAGCTCAACTGGCTTAATCCAGTTTATTAATAGTACAGAAAAGAAGCCTCTAAGCAGTGATGGGCAAACTATTCTCCTCAGGCCTGTAGTAACCATTGAGCCCCACATCCAGATGTAGTGATTAGGGAATTGCTTAAGGTTGTGATGGGCAAACTATGACCTGGATCTGGCCTGCAGAGAATAGTTTGCCCATCACTGCTCTAGAGGGCAGAGGGGTTCAGTCTCACAGAAAACCAGAGGAGCAAGGGTGCAGAGTGGACAGAGAGCCAGGCTCAGCAGCAGAAAAGAACCATGGGTTTCTCCTGTCTGATCCAACCTGAAAGGTACACAGTTAAAGTTGAATTCTTGGGTATAAGGGAAAAATCCAACACTCCTCCCCCACCAACTGTGCTGAGACCCCTGATAGGAATCTGGCTGACTAGGATCATAGGGAAAAGGCTGCAACTGCAATAAGGTACCTGGTGTCCCCAAGGGAAGCTCAGGGTCTGACCAGGCAGCTGGCAGAGAGGTGACTAGCAGAAAGAAGTAGAGAGGAGGATTAAAGGTACCTACCTCCAGCACCCATACCTTCACTTTTACCTTCAGCCTCTGCTGGCCTCAGTACACATTAACACCACTGGTCAGCTTCATCAGCCTAATCCAGTTAATCAGCTGAGCAAAGAAGAGGCCCCTTCAGAGCAAAAAAACCCAAACACACAGATCCAGCAAATAAACAGAGGAACAATAATACAGCCATTAAGGAGGGGAAAGAAGGGAAAAATGTGAATAAACAACAGAAAAAGAAAAAAATTACAATTAACAGCTTCTATTCAGGTAATGAACGAAGAATAAATGGAACAGAGGAGGACCAAGGAACACCAAGAAAAAACTCAGGAACTCCAGTGAATTGGACCTAGGCTCTGGAAGAACTCAAAATACAATTTAAAAAATAGTTAAGAGAGGTTGAAGATGGAGGAATTCCATATGAACTGGAAAGACCTCCAGGAATTGATGCAGAGTGAAAGGAGCAGAGCCAGAAGAACATTGTACACAGAGACTGATATAATATGGTAAAATCAAATGTAATGGGCTTCTGTACTAGCAGCAATGCAATGACACAGGACAGCTCTGAGGGATTTATGGTAAAGATGCTACCCACATTCAGAGGAAGAACTGCAGGAGAGGAAACACAGAAGAAAAGCAACTTCTTAAACACATGGGTTGAGGCGGACATGATTAGGGATGTAGACTCAAAAAGGACCACACCAATGTAACTATCAATAATATGTAAATAAGTCTTGATTGATGACACATGTTAAAACCAGTGGAAATGTGCTTTGGATATGGGGGGGTACAAAAGAGAGGGAGGGTGAAGGGGAAAGTAAAAACATGAATCATGTAACCATGGAAAATTTTTCTAAAAAAATAAAATATTTAAATAAAAAGAGAGAGAGAGAGAGAGAGAGAGAGAGAGAGAGAGAGAGAGAGAGAGAGAGAGAGAGAGAGAGATCGAAGAAAATTGGGAAAAGTACTTGAAAAGCAAAATAGGTCATTTGGAAACAGAGACACATGACCTAAAACAATAAAATGGTGTCCTAAAAGCCAGAACTGACCAGCTTGAAAAGGACGCAAAGGTAAAAGATTAAAACAATGACTTACAGGGGCAGCTGGGTAGCTCAGTGGATTGAGAGCCAGGCCTAGAGAAGGGGGGTCGTAGGTTCAAATCCGACCTCAGACACTTCCCAGCTGTGTGACCCTAGGCAAGTCACTTGACCCCCATTGCCCACCCTTACCACTCTTCCACCAAGGAGCCAATACACAGAAGTTAAGGGTTTAAAAAAAAGAAGAATAAAATTTTAAAGCTGAAGGACTTTAGACATAATTTTATCCAACCCACTCATTAAAGATGATAAAACTCAGTCTCTGGAAGCTTAATTGAAGCTTATTTTGCCAGGCTTTGGTCAAATCAGAGTTTAAAAAAATCAAGTATCCTAACTGTTAAACCAGAATTCTTTTATTTCATTAGTGTTTTGTTTTGTTTTTCTTTTTTTCACCATTCCATATTTCTACCAGGATCTTTTTATTTACTCTGTAAATGCATTCCATGAGAATGAGTCATTTCAAGATGAGAACCTTTGGATTAGATACACAATGTGCATATTTACAAAAAATTTAGAAACAATTTTCAAAAACATGAGTATCTTAGTATAGCCAAAGGGCATGACTGGCAACTTCTGCATGTTTTATGTACATGCAGTATTAAAGTAGTTTCCATAGCAGCCAGCATATCACATGATACTTTATGATAATTTGGAATTATTAGGAATTCATAAAGAAAAAAGAAACACCTGAACCAGAGAGAAAAGGAAAACACCCTGGCTGGATGTTTCTCTGCCTCAATCATTTTATTAATTTATTGAATATTATTGTGGAGTAGTTCCTTAGTGACCATACCATTCAACTTCCTTATTTTGCAGATGATGAAATTTAGACCTCAAAAAAGTTAAATGGGTTGCTTGGCAGAATAGGAAAACCAGAACCACTCTCAGTTCAGGATGTTTTCCTTTATGCTAACTTGCCTCTATAGCAAACAACCTCTTTTTATTATAGTCACCACAAGGAAAGATTCTCTTTCATTTTACTGTGTAAATCCCTAGTTATTTCAAATCCTATATTATTCGCTATGTTCATATTTGCTTGGCCTTGGTCCCAGACTACAGAGTAGAACTATATAATGATGCAGAAGAATGGAGTCCTATGAGCCCTCCAAAATTAAATTTTTATCTAGCCCTTTTCCATTGTTTGGTATGGCATTACCCTTTTATATACTATTACCTTCCCGCTCTAATCTTTATCTATTCCAGAAATTATCTTTCCTGCTGAAAATTATGGAATTTGAAAATGATTGGTGTGACATCTGGAAATCTTAAACTGAAATCCAAGAATCCCAGAAGTTTCTTAGCAACACAAGAATTAAAACTGGAAAGAAATGGTCCACCTTTAGGGAAGAACACAAATTTTGTGGTTCAAATCCTATTTCTATTGCTTACTACCCATGTAACCTCAACAAATTATATCATTTCTCTTAGTTTCGGTTTTCTGACTAAAATGAGAAGATAAAAAATATGTGGTCTTTCAGGTCCCTTCTGTTTCCAAATCTAATTTAATATCTAGCCATCAGAAACTGATTCCTTTATAACAAAGTAGAAATCAGTATTGGAAAACAAAAACAGTAACTTATTTTCCTCATTTAAGATTAACTAATCTATAAAGAATGTAATTCAGATATCATAATCTATATGAACAGATGAGGAGAGATTAAGAATATTACCCAAAGACATTCTCATTCATCTGTTAAGTAGAGGAGACATGATTACAGTTCAGATATTCTGCTTCTAATTTTAAGACTTCTTACACAATGTGACATTGCCCCTCCAAAAAAATTCATAAAGTATAAAGGATCAATCTTCATAAGAAAGTTGAATTTAATGAGGCATCTAGGTAGTAGAGTAGATACAGTGCAGGATTTATATTCCGGAAGATCTCAGTTCAAACACTGCCTCAGATAACAAAAAAACATTTCAACTTATTTTGCCTCAATTTCCTCAACTCTAAAAGGGGCTCGATAATAGGTCTCTAACTCACAGAAGAGTTGTTTTGAGAATCACGAGATATTTATCAAGTATTTTGAAAGCATTAAGTGCTATATTAAGACTAGTTATATAATAATAATAATAATATGAATAATATTGGCCCTTCCCCCACTGGTTCTCCATTATCTCAGCATAGTGGGAATTAAATAAACAGAGGATTCTTTTTCAGATTTCTGTGCTTTAAATTCCCTGATCCTTTTCCCAGATGACAAGAGAAATTATGATAAATCCCCAGGGGAGTTAGATCCTCTGATAGACTCACTTGTCAGGAGCTTTTAACGCTGGCTGATATTAGATATACATTTTGAATGAAACTTAAAAGAAGTAAATTGATAGGGTCATTTACAACCAAAAATCTAGACAAGTAAGCAGGTATGCATACAATTTTGTAATTTAGAAAACTACAACAAAATCCAAGAAAAACCATGAAATAACAGAAGCTGATTTCCTGGTTTTGAATGAAGACCTTAACAAAACATTATTTCAGGTTATTATATTTTGTCTTTTTTTCTGTTTTCACCTTCTATTATTTTTATTTGATTGTTTAATGAGAAAAAAAGGAAATATATTGAGGAGAAAGAAAAAAAAGAGCTAAGAAAGGCAGAGTCGTTAGAATGATCACAAACTGTTTTCCATTACTTGTCACCAACATTCTACAATCTGCAGCAAGTGATTCTGTTTAAATGGTAGCAGTTTCCATTAAGATTGAGTTTTTCTGTTTTAACACATTTCCAAAACCCTTGGCAAAAATACATTTTTACAAAACTGCAATTGTTGGTAAGCTATAAAAAACAGTCATATTTGAAAGAATGTTTTATTCAAAGGTTTTTCCTCTCTGAAGTAAACGAACAAAAACTCACTGCTACTGATGCTATATCAGACCCATGCTCTCATAAATTACTTTACTGGCTACAGAAAGGACAAAAATATCTAATAAAGGACTTCATAAAATTGTATAGCTGAAAAAAGGCTTTGGAAGATATACTCTTACCCACAGGGAAGGTTTATAGCAGAGAGGGTGCTGAAATATCTCTTTTATTCTTAAAGATCTCTGGGAAAAGAGTTCTTCCCAAATTCCGAGGCTATCATTGCCATATGCAAAACCTGCCAGAAAGATCTTTCTTATATCCATTCTAAGTCACTCCAAGTGCTATATAATAGAGTTTGACACTTTGTGAATGTAAATCCCTATTTCCTAATGCTTATTCTATTTGGCATTTGTTTAAAATCAGAATAAAAATGAAAAAATATTTCACATCACCTAAGCTGAACTTGGAGTCTTTTTGTTTTATATTAAAAAAATTTTTAAAGAAGTACTAGGTCACCCCTCGCTATAATAATCTTTCATAGAAAACCCATGATGGCACTCAATAAAGACTGTTAGAGCCACCATTTTTTAACTGACTTGAAAGGAACAAAAATATTTATTTTGTCTCTTTAAGATGTAGTAACAAACATAAAGTCAGGAATATTTTGTTTCAGATTCTGCTTTTAACACTATATTGCAATTCACTTAACCTCTATTTTCTATACGCAATTCTTTAAGTCTTATTCACAGTCACAAATGATTTGCCATCTGCAGTGGAAGAAAGAGTTCCTATGTTACCTCTGATTCATAGAATCTTACATCAGAACTAGAATAATTTATATAATAATAACTATGTAATGATGGACAATTTCTTTTTAAAAAAAATCCTTCCTTTCTGTCTTAGTATTGATTATAAAAGAGAAGAATAGCATTGGCTAAGTAATCACTTTAAGTGATTTGCCCAGAGTCACACAGCTAGGAAGTATCTGAGGCCATATTTGATCTCAGGTCTTCCCAACTCCAGGCCTGGCACTCTATATGCTGTGCTACCTAGAAGCCTCAAAAATAAATAATTTCAATGTCTTTTCCTTATCCATCCAGCTTCTAGTACTTCCTCCTCACCTCTATAGTTACATTGTTTTGACTTTGGGTATACTTTATATATATATTTGTAACCACTGTTCCTCAGTGAACAATTCTTTAGTAAGTGCCATAAAATGTATTAACAGTGCAAGATATGAATGCAAGCTACAAGAAAGACAATCTGAACCTGTAAGAAATTAAATTCTAATCGTGATAGACAACTCAAAACAGGGAGCTAAAAAGCAGGGGTGGTTTATGCCCAGATGAGAACATGGTGAATTCCAGAAATTAAAGCATGGCTGGTACCAGTCCTTCCTTAAAATCAGAGCATATAGGTTCTTGAGGGTAGGCACTATTTCATTTTTATCCTTGTGTCTCCATTACCTAGGCCAGTGTCTAGAACAAAGTATAAGTATAATAAATATTTGTTGATTGGTTAATTGACTCCATACCCATGCAAAGAAAACAACTCTCAGTTCACTACTGATTAGCTCTTTGTACAGAGAGAAATCAACCATTTTAAGTTTCTTATAATACGTCTCCCAGTTATCATGACTCCTTTTTAAACCAAGATCTTTACTGAATTGTACATCTAACTCCATCCCTGATGTTTTTCTTACCTTATTTCTTAACAAACTGTTTTTCGTCAGCTTATGGGATCAAACATTTTTATATGCTTCTAAAACACTTTCACTTTAGTTTGTATCCTTTCTAAGGAGAATAGGACAAAAAAATTGTGGAAAAAATAAACAAAATATGACCTCACAAGCTTCTTGTGATGTCACCTAGAGTCCTTTAGAAACAAGGTAGAATATATCAATAGGAATAAAATTATAAATAATCTATACACAAATTAGAAAAAAATACTTCAACATTTGCTCAGAATGGGTTTAAAAGACTATTTTTGGCAAAAAAGTAGAGGAGGCAAATCTGAAAAATTTCAGAGTATTTAACAGTAAACAAATTCTGTGATCTCCACATTCAATGAAGATTATATGACCTCATTAATGACGTTGACTTTTTCCATATTCTTCACATCACAGGAAAAATTACTCTCCTTTTGAAAGTAAAGTTTCTACAAGAAAGTTCTTTGTTCCATTTTCACCATCACTTAGTTTCTCATACAATGAACATTTTCCCCAAAGCATGTCTTATAGTACCTAGCCAGAACTCTGCACAAAAGAGTCACTTAATAAGTGTTCATTGAATTGAGCTGAATATATACTGATAATTGGTTGGCTCACTACCAGTTTCTTCACAGCTCTAAAAGACTTAAATCATCAGTCAAAAGAAAGAAGATGATGCAAGTTAGTGAAGCAAGAATACCTCCATTCCTGGAGCATTTTTGAAGAGGAAATGAAAAATCTTGCCTCCTCTTTTCATTACTCTTGGAATCAACATATTTCAAAATCTTATTGTGTTCAATTCCCATCTGACAAGAACAAGAAATGGGATGAGAAGGCTTATTGCTAACACATTCTTTCCTAGACTAGTATCATATTATTACTTTGACCTTTCCAGTATTTTATTAGGTCAACTGAATATCCTCCTCCCCATTCTCAGTGGATTTCTCAGTCTGTAAGTAAGACAGAACTAATCAAATTACAGAGGGGTACAAATGTCAAGGCTTCCTTTGTACAATCCACTGTTCACCTTGACTGGATACATCAAGCATTGTGATTAACAGCTCATCTTTATAAGAAAGGTCACCATGCATCATGTTACTGAAGTGGACAGGGGCCTATTCTTATAAGAAAGGTCTTGAAGGAGAAGGAAAATCCATCACCCATACCTCTTCAGTAGATACAGAGTTCTGCTACTCTTCTTTCTCTCACTTTTCCCTGCCAAGTTATCTTGAAGCTTAGTTTTTGAACTTTGTGAAATTACCTTAGTGTTGAGAAAGGGCCACCAATCAAGTAAGCATTTATGAAGCACACATTATGTGCAAGGAATTATGTCTTTCCCCTAATGCCACTATATTTGAATCATTAATTTTTTTCTTTTTTTTAATTTTTATAGAATATTTTCCCATGGTTACATTATTCATGATTCTTCCCCCCAGTTCTTTCCTCCCCACCTCCCAAAGTGACAAAAAATTCCACTGAGTTATACGTGTATCATCATTCAAAACCTATTTCCATGCATGAATCATTATTTTCTATTTTTACTATACTTCAACTAAGGTCACAGTTGGTCTCATGCTTCAGGAACCATAGGCAGTAACAGATAGTAAGAGCACCTCCCAACAGTGATCAAAATTCCACCATATATTCCTTTTGTATTAGGCATGTCTCTCTGGACATCCTCTTAAAAAGTGGAAAAACTCCTGGGAGTGGTAGGACTTTCAGTTTTTAATATGATAAAGATAAGAGATTTATGAGAGATTATATTTATAAGAGATTGTATAAGAGATTTCTCAAAAAAAAAAAGAAATCTCTTCTCTATGAATTAAAAGAAATGATAAGAACACCAGTTATCGAAAGCTAGCTGAGATTAGGGGATTATGGAGGGAAAGCACTGTAGAAAGGTAGGGATAGAGTAGATTTTTAGGGATTAACTTTTATCCCTAACTACCTTCCTACAGCAGGAACAGTAAAGAAGTAGTCCTAAAATGAGAACTAAGTTTCTTCACCACTTCTTGCAGGGCGTGACACAACCCAATGTACTATGTTAAGAGGAGCAAAGAACACTCAAAGATCTCAGTGATATTTGCTTTGTTAAGGAGCCATTTTCCAGATTGTGTTCTTTCCATTTTGTCTTCCAGGTTTAAGGTGAGGAAAGCATTGTGTGCTTGTCTCATGTATTCTGCTACACGGCATCCTGCTTCATTCATCCTTATATCCTCAGTGTCTGAACCCACAGCTGTGTGGTAACTATCGAACAAGGAAGAGACAAGGTAGTTTCTCATTACCATGCTTAGACTACAAGGAAGCAGAGTGGATACAGTATTGGATACAAACTCAGAAAGATCTGAGTTCAAATATAGACTCAGACACTTTCTGGGCAAATTGTCTATCTCATTTTCCTCAGCTATGAAAGGGGGATAATAATAGCATCTACCCCACTGGCTATTGTGAGAATGAAATGAGATAATATTTACAAAATGTTTAGTATAGTGCCTAGAACATAATAGGTACTTAATAAATGCTTGTTCTCTACCTTTCCCTTTCCCCTTCCCACTAGAGCAACATATTCTTGTGTCAAGATTTTTTTTTTTGCATGAAATAAACTTTCATTCACCCATGTTCCATTCCTTACACCTGATGATGTTTTCCTGACCTTGAGGTAAACACACACACGCACGCACGCACATGCACGCACACGCTTTTGGACCTTTTGTTCCTTTGCTTACTTGATAACTTCCTGCATACCCTCTGAATCAGTTGTTTATGTGAACTTCGGGCTTTTAACTTGGCCAGACTTTCTGTTTACCTTTAGTGAGTCTCCATTAGAACATGACCTTCCCATTCCTATCCCCAAGGTTTTCTCTCTTGAAGTCTGCTACTTTTCATACCTTTGGTAATATCCAAAAATATTGTAGCTTCTCAATATGCTTCTCTGACTGCTGATGACACGATGTACGATACAGGAGCTACTGAGATGGCTAAATGCCAAAGTAGGTAGAGAAATGGGCTTCAAGGCAGGAAAATCTACATTGAGATCCTCACTCAGACACACACTAAGTATATGTTCATTTTAGCTCTTTTTTGCCTCAATTTCATCACCTGAACAATGGGGATACTATTAGTACTTAACTCTCAGTGTTACTCTGAGGATCAAATGACATAAGTAAGTACTTTGTACACATTGAGACACTATATGAATTATTACCAGTACTATGTCTGGTCACTTTTAATCCAGGTGTAGCCAAGGTACAGGACCACCAACAATTAAAGCTGTCCATCTCTGCTGGGGAAGTAAAGATTTATCTCAACTCAAAGAATCCTATAATCCTCCCTATAATTCATCTGTTCAACTCTCTTGGGATTTAATTTCCTAAATATAAAATGCTGGTGAATGCTGCAAATTTTATGAACTGTCTTCATTCAGCAAGAATAATTCTCTCTAAATTCTTGGTTAAAATAGTACTTGTGGGGGGCAGGTGGTGGCTCAGTGGATTGAGAGCCAGGCAGCTCCTGGGTTCAAATCTGACCTCAAACACCTCCTAGGTTTGTGACCCTGGGCAAGTTACTTAAACCCTGTGGCCTAGTCTTTACTACTCTTCTGCCTGGAACCAATATGCAATATTGGTTCTAAAATGGAAGATTTAATAGAATTTTTGACTAGAAGCAAGGAAGTTTCTGACAAGTATCCCAAAATGTCTCTCAGTGTCCAGAAGAAAAAAATATAGAGAGAAAATCAAAGATAAACCCTGTTACCTCTTCTTTCCAACCCAAGACTGCATAAGAAAACTATTAAAAACTTGAGAAGGTTGTAAGCAGAGACAAACAAATACAAGTAGAAAGCAAAGCAAGATTCCTGGACATACATCTAAGAAAGGATCATACTAGGGTAGAGGAAGCATAACATTCTGGCAGTCCAAGCCAGCATCGCAATAAGAAATAGGCTCAGATCAGAACCCAACAAAGTATCCAAACAATCCTTAAAGCCACAGCAGAAGGAAGCCCAATATAAAGTCAGATAAGGACTCAGGTTAGGACAAAGCCCAGGGAGTTTCTTCTGAGCCACAGAATTTCATAGGGACAGACCATTGCCTTGGCAGCATACAGTGACATCAGTAGGCACTTGAACCATAATAGGAAATATCTCACCTAACTTCTATGCTTCCTATACCTAAAGTGCCAAAAGAAACAAGTCCAGATCAGAAAACAGGTAGCTCAATACCCAAGGATACCACAATCATGCCTTATCAGGAGAAAAGGCCAGGCAGTACTGGAGAAGCAAAGCATCTGAGCAATCTGATAAAGGTCTGCAAGCAACAGAAACAATAATATTAGGATGGAGATCTTCCACAATCATAGCTAAAGATGCAGTTCAATCTGAATTTGTGCCTGTGAAAAGAAACAGAATAAGAAGTAGCGAAGGTCAGAAACTAAGTTGAGCCACTAAGAAATTGAGCTAAAACCCAAGAATTCCTAGAGTCCAGTTCCTAGTTTTAATTGTCACATCTAGGATCAAGCAAGGACAGCCACAGGCCATCTAAAAATGTTGGAGATAATATAGTTGAACACAATCACAAAACCCCAGTCTGGAAAAGGGACTGAATATATGAATAAAGAGAAGCTGATACCATACTCAATTAAGAAATAATATAGATTGAGAAAAGTTGAAGAGGTAAACACAGAAAAGATCCTATAAAAAAATTCAAGTAGAGTTTCATATAAAAAAATGATGTGATTATAAGAATTATGAGATTACCTAGAAGAAATTAAGCAAGAGATAAAAATGTAATATTAAGTGAAATAAGTGTTAGGCCAGAAAGTCTGGATACCTTCAATAAAGAAATCATTTATAGGAAGTGACCAGTTACATTAGAATGGAGGTTATCTATTATTATTCTGATGGAAAAAAAAACCTCAAAATGAAAACTCCCAGGGATATCATCAAAATCCAGGCCTTTCTGCTAAGTGAGAGGGGGAACAAATTACAAACTACTAGAAAGAAAGACTTCAAGTATTAAAGAATTAGCCAAGATTACACAAGACTTTGCAGCTTCCCTATAAAGAATAGAAGATGGCATAAGATACTTCAAAAGATAAAGTAAAAAAAAAAGTTAGAGACCAATCTATGAGGTTTCAGGTAAATTCTGTAAAAAGAACTAATTGCAATCCTTAGACAAGGTGACAATAAAAACAGAATTAAAGGGGTCAGCTGGGTAGCTCAGTGGATTGAGAGCCAGGCCTAGCAATGGGAGGTCCTAGTTTCAAATCTGGCCTCAGACACTTCCCAGCTGTGTGACCCTGAGCAAGTCACTTGACCCCCATTGCCCACCCTTACCACTCTTCCACCTATGAGCCAATACACAGTATTGATGGGTTTTTATAAAAATAAGAATTAAAAAAAAGTAAACTGGGAAACTGCATTATACCCAAAAGCATCACAGATAATGTAAATAAGTACGCATTTAATGACAGACCATCTAAATATTTGCAGGAAAAGTTAAATTTATGACAATGCAAGACTTCAATGTAATTCCTTCAGATCCAGACAAATCTAACACAATATCAAAGCTAAAGTAAAATGTTAATGAAAGCTCATATAAAAATGTTAATAAAAACAGTTTAATATGATAGATACCTGCTGATTACTTGAATGTGACAAGAATGGAGTTTATAATTTTCTCAGTTGTATATATTGTCACATTTTAAAAACTGATGACATACTAGGGAAGCAAAACCTGACAAGTAAATTCAGAAAATCAGAAATCTATTTTTTAAATTATTAGAATCTACTTTTCTCAATTATATGCCAACAAAAAGAATAACTTAGATGTGTATGAATATTAATAAAAATATACTCAGATTATAAAAAACTATTTTTAAAAACTAACAGAAAAAGAAATTTTGATTTACAAATGAATTCTTTCAAATGCCCTCCCAAAATTCCAAGATTATACATACTTATGGCAAAAATAGGAGGAAAGGGATACTACCAATTCCTTCAATGATACAAATATAATATTGATACCTAAACAGGGGGAAGCAAATTGGAAAAAATAAACCATAGAGAAATATTACTAATAAATATCAGTATGAAATATTACATGAAATATTTCAAAAGCAGCTAAAACAACACATTAAGAAAATATTAAAACTATGACCAGCTACAAGTAATGCAAGTTGAGCTCAATATAAGAAAAAGTATAAAATAATAAATCATATTAACATTAAATTAAAATGTGATAATATCAATAGATGGTAAAGAAGCTTTTGACAAAATCCATCTATTTCCCCCAAAATCGTTAAAATCATATATATATATATATATATATATATATATAATGTATCTTTCCTTAACAAGGTGAATAGTATTTATCAAAAAACAAGTACCAACATTTTACATGTTGAAAAAATGAAATAATCCTTTCCATTAAGATCAATGGGATCTATAATCAATAGAAACTCTAGCTAGAATAGTAATTATGAAAAAGAAGAAATTGAAGAAATAAGCACAGGAAAAGAAGAAATGCAAATAATTTAAATAATTTGATGATTTATCTAAATTTTCTAGAGTGTTGACAAAAAATTTGAAGCACTCAGTATCTTCAGCAAATTTGGAAGAAATAAATCTAGATACATTATCAGCATTTCTGCACATTACACAAAAAGAATGAAAAATGATTAATTCCACTTAAATAATTCCAAAATCTACAAAATGCTCAAGAATGTACCAGGCAAAATATACACAGAACAAATAAAACTACAAAAACCACTTTACACAGAGACCTAAATAAATGCAAAAATAATCATTATTCATAATTAGACTGTCAATATAATATAAGTAACAATACTAACAATTAGTGTACTTGCTCCATAGCAAAGTACCCAAAGAAAAAAAGGTTTAAAAATTCCTTTTAATGAAGAAAAAAAATGAACGTTTAGTATAAACTGACATCTCCCTCTTGGTCATTAATATAACAGATTTGTGGGAAAAGTGTTTTATGTGAAGACAAAGGATTTCATTAATATCAATATATGACTAAGGGCAAGTAAATTTTTTCTATGTAAAATGTAATACATATTTTTTGTAAATATAGAAGCATACAAACATGAATTTAAGATATAAAGGAGCTATTAATTTCATTATTAGTACCTCTAATCAAACCTACATTTTTCATTTCTGCCACACAATTCACATCTCCAGGAAAATATCAAACTTTATATATGCTGTCATCTATACAACTCTGTCCCATTAGTATGAATAATGAATCCCATGAAGTTATCTCATAACTTGAATTCAGACTTCATATTATCATTCTCCTAGAATCAATAACCATATTTTACATAACTTTGAATAGTGCAAATTCAAATTCATGTGACCATTTCATAAGATTCGGTATTTGCATCAATTAGGACCTAGCTGTAGTACTCCGAGACCTTTCTTATATCAACTATAATCAAAATGACTAAATAAACTCATTGTAGATTTCTATTATAATGATCAATCATCCATGCAAAACACTTTCTTAGATGAACTATGGATTCTATCCCAGTTCTTCCCTGTGTAATTTTACCATCTCTGACTATGTAGAATAGTTTAATAGTTTAATAGACCATGTCATTGTAGAGAACGCCACAGAAAATCAAAGATCCATATGAAGGGGAATATATCCATGGTACCCTACACATATAGGACTCCTATAAAAAATTTGGTTGGTAAAGGTCTGGTTACCTGCCTGAATATTTATTTCTAAGGAGAGAAAAGGTACCAGTGATTGTATTGGAGTTGGTGGTAGCCTTACATCAATGATATCCCAATAAACCCTAGTGGCCTCCAGTTTTAAGGAGAAATTATACAGAGAATGATATCTAGCTCACTAGTACAAAGCCACAGGGAAGATAAGGGGAGGTGGAGTGAGGCATAGCACTTCTAGGATGCGATCATAAATGGAGTCTACTCAAAATTTATTCCTTGTATATGGGAAATGTTGAGAGTTCACAAGTATATGCATCTGTCTATGATGTTTTCTTGAATTTTTCTTTCTCTCACTAATTTTAATGCATTTTGTTCTCAGACTCATTCTTCAACTTCCTACATAACTTTTTGGATCATTGCTTTTCTGAATTCCCTGCTGTGACTTCAGTTCAGCTTTCTGCTTACCCTCTTATGTCTTATTTGGTCAATAAGCATTTGTTAATCACTTTTAGGGTTCAGCAATAAAGGAAATTAGTTTGGAAAAGTCTTAGTTGATGTATTCATTTTGACCCAAGGAGAAATGATTATATTTCCCTGAGTTTTATTAATATGGATATTACAAGCAATGGTACATGTTACCCTTTCTGATCCTTTTCAATTCTTGTCCATGTTTTGAGATTTTTAAAAAAAATACACCCCACAGGAAGAATGAATGGAAATTAAAGTTTTGATGAGTTATGGGTTTGAGAGTGGTAGTAGAATAAATTGAGCTTCATTTTAGAAATGCTGAGTTTAATATCTCTTCAGGATAGCCAGGTAGAAATGGTCTTCAGTCAGTTAGTAATATAGGATTTAAGTACAAGAGATTGAGTAGGTCCAGATATATAAAAATGGAAGTCACTTGCATAAGGAAAATAATTGAACCTGGGAGCTGAAGTATTTATCATTAAATGAAACATCCACTTAGTAGGCCTGTTTGATGACAGCGTCATGAGGCTTGACCCAAGTTGGCCTAGGACACAGAAACCTCCCAGCTGAGACAGCTTCTCATTTAATATATTCACCATGTTACTATACAGATGGACTACGAAACCACTACAGATATATTTTACCTAAATATTACCCAAAATATTTGGTAATCAATCCATGCTACTCTAGTCAACGAGAAAATAAAAATAATATCAAAACTAATAAAAACACTTGATATTTTTATTTTACCTACTATGTGATAGGCACGGTGCTAAACATTTTACAAATATTATCTCATATTCTCAAAATAACACTGGGCAATGGATGCTATTATTTATTCCTATTCACAATAGAAGAAACCAAGGCAAACAGAAGTTAGTGATTTGCCCGTTATCAAATAGCTAGTGACAAAGGCTGAATTTGAACTTGAGTATTCCTGACTCCAGATCTAACATTTCATTTATTATATCATCATCTCCCATTTTCTAGATGGAAATGTGTGTTGTGAGATTCATATTGCAGAGAGGGGTTCAAGCTGCAGAGAGGGTTTAGGATACATCACAGAATTCCATAGTGCCCCCCATAACTCTAAGAGAGGGGGCAGTTAAAGGCAGTTGGATCCCAGGGATAAGAAGGCAGGTGACCCTGCTTGCTGATCTTGGGGGGGCTTGGGTCTTGAATCTGAGCAGAGCCATTCAGTTCCTGACTGCCAAGCTGCTTTACTTTGGTTAGACATTCAACATCACAGTCTACCTTAGTTTAGTTATCTTGAATATATTCAAGATACCTAAAGCCAGGGCTCCAACTGCCTTTAACTGCCCCCTCTCTTAGAGTTCTGGGTGACAGTATGGAATTTCATGATGTAGCCTGAACCCCTCTCTGCAGCTTGAACCCCTCTCTGCAATATGAATCTCACAGTAAGATATATGATATCAGAATTGGATGAATTCAGAATGGACTTTAATGGTTCATTGTCATCTTGCAGTGAAGTTTCTAGTGGAATACCACAGAGATTTGTTCTTAGTTCCAGCTTATTAACAATTTTGGCATTGACTTAGATGAAGACATAATTGCAAACTTAATTGAATTTGCAAATAATAAAACATTTGAAAGTATAAAGTCAAGATGCCAAAGGATCTCCATTAGTTAAAATCTTGGGAAGAAGAGAGCATGCAATTTAGAAGAGGATATAGAGGGATTTGATTCGTTCTGCTTAGCTTTAAAAGGAAGAAATTGGACAATGGATCAAAGTTCCATAGAAAAATATTTTGATTTAATGTAAGGGAAAATTTCCTAATAATTAAAGCTATCTAAAAGTGGGATAGGTTGCCTTGGTAGGCAGCTCACTGGCAGGCCTTTAATCAAACACTGGAGTACTATTTGTCAAGTCTGCTTTAAAATACAAGTTTTGTTCAGGTACAGATTGGGCTAGAAAGCCACTGACATGCCTTCCAAATCTGAAAGTCTGTAACTATGAAGTCTAATAATGGTTCTATATGAATGCACTTCGTATATTTGAAGATAGCTAATATGTCCCCCACCCCGCCAAGTCTCCTTTCAATAGATCCTTATACAATATTCTTTTAAGTCTCTTTGCTGTGTTAGTTGGCCTTCAGTTTGTTAAAGAATCTCCTAAAATGTGGTAGCAAGAACTGAATCCAAAATTCAGAATATGATCTCATTAGGGCACTATACCTCTTACACCTTTTGTAGTTATAGCTTTTTTTTTTAATTCTTTACTTTACACTTCACAAACTATATTAAATATTTTCACTTATCTCAGTTTGTTATTATGTATATTTCTCTTCTATTTGCATAACTCTGCAGTTCTCTAAATTATCTCTAAAGCATGATAATTTTTGACTTCTGAACTATATAGACTCTATTGCCTTACAATGCGTAGCAAGTCACATTACATCTCTGTCCTTTAGCATTTTTATATTAAGTACTTGTATATTATATGTAATTTTTAATATTCTTTGTTAACCTGTTTCAGGCTTCCTCATAATTAATAGGCAGGAAATCTGCCCATATGTCTAACCAAATTGTCAGTGCAATCTTGGGCCATCTAGTCTTTTTCATTCTTGTGTGAAGAGTCAGCATTCTTCTTACAAATAATTTCTAATCTTGAACTTCTCACTACCTTAAGCACCTTCTTAGATTTCTCTTCCCAAGTCTAAATAACTTCATCCAACTTTTCCTCATATTTCTTTGATCATTTTTTATGCTCTCTTCTGAATCCTCTATAACTTTTCCAAAGCCCTTCTAGAATACTAAGATCAACAAAGTAAATAACACCCCCCAAAACTGTCTGAAACTGAAAGGATTACTTATTAGACAAAAAAACAAACAATAAAATGAAATTATCTTCATGAAAGATAATTTCAATAGACTTAAGGAAATTATAGAGAAGTTTTCTAGGAGAATTAAACTAGGAAAGAATCTAGAAAATCTAAATGTTCATGAAAAAATGACTCCAGAAAGAAAGGGGGAAAAAGTATTTCCAGAAAATGTAAGAAAAAAGAAAGAAGGGAGGGAAAGAGAGAGGAAAAGCATAGAAAAGGAAAGGAGGAAAAAGGAAGGGAGAGGAGAGAGAACAAAATTAGAAGGAGGGCTCTTAAGAATTTGTAAAACAAAAATGCCTCTAAAAGTGGAAATTTAGTTTGGTGTTGTGGTACATGCTTGTAAGCCCTGGTCTTAGGAAGGGTGAGATTGATTGGTGGATCTCTTGAATTCAGGAATTCTGAACTAGAGTAGGGATGAAGGTCAAAAGGGAGTCTGCATTAAGTCTGGCACCAGTATGGTGACTGAAAGCACTAAGATTCCCCTGAGAGCAGGGGACTATAAAAATTGTTTAATTATGATATTAGAATGGAATTATATTTGTGCTACTGACCTCATAGGATTATTGTGAAAAGTACATTAGAAACTTTAAGGTGATTTATCAATGGAAAAATTATTATAGCCAGCTAGAAGACACACTATAGAGTGCTAGATCTGAAGTCAAGATGGCCTGAGCTCTAATTTGGACTAAAATACTTACTAGCTATTTAACTCTGGGTGAATCACTTAACTGCTATCTATCTCATTATCCAAATTTATACAATGGTGATAATAGTACCAATCTTTCAGTGTTGTGAAGAAAAAATGATTTAATATTGGTAAAGTGTTAAAATGTTATGTAGATACTTTGCACTATAATAATTATTATTATAATAAACAGGAGTGGTGATGGTAATAGTAGCAGTAGTAATAGTAACAGTATTTGTTGTTGTTGTTGCAGGATTAGCAGCAGCATGCTAATTTCTCTGGAAAAGCAAGAAATGTCATGTTTTCCAAATATAAAAATCACCCCAAAGTGGAAGGAAAGCCTTGACGGATGATAGTAAAGATTCTAAATATCTCAACAGGCTAGAACATTGGTCTAGATCTCATAAATGAAAATATAATAGTGACAAATGTATTCTTGAGTTCAGAAGTCAATTTCATAAATAAAACATGGGGACAGTGTAGTTAGACTAAAGATCTTCTGAAAATATTCTAGGGTTTTAGTGAGCTCTAAGCTTCATTGAAATGAATCAAATGATATGGTAAACAAAAAAGATAACATAATTTTACACTGCATTAAGAAAGGCACAGTAGACAAGGTTAAAAAGAAGGCAGTCCCATTGTACTTTGCTCTGGTCAGATTATATCTAGAGTACTATATTTATTTCTGAGAATTAGAAATTTAGGAAGGACATTAAGAAGCTGGAAAGCATCCAGAGGAAGGCAACCAGTGTGAAGGACCTTGAATACATGCCATAAAAGATTTGGTTTTGGGGATGTCTTACCCTGAGAGAAGATAAGACTTAATGAGCTCATGAGAATTGCTTTCAAGTCACTGAAGTATAGCAAAAGTGTTTGGTAATGGTGGAGTTGCTATTAGGTTTTATTATGGATCTTGGACAGAACTTGGAACAATGGTAATATTTGAAGATAATTAGATTTAGATTCAATATAGGGGGGGTTGGTGGGGAATTCTCAACAGAACTATGCAAAAGTAGACTTAACTCTCTCAGGATATGTGTGGTAGGTGCCTAATCACTTTAAGTGATCAGAGAGTGGATATCTACTTTTGACATAGTAGAGATGTTTCTTATCCAAGTGATGGTAGAATTTCATGGCCTTCCAACCTAAGAAGGAGGGAGAAACCTTAGAGAAGTCAAAAGGCTCAATAGATTTAGTTGAAAAGTACCTTAGAGATCATTAAATCTAACCTCACTTGGCATATGAGGAAACTGAGGCCAAGAGAAGTTATTTGCCCATTGTTATAAGGGAAATAAGGAAAAGAGCTGAGATTTGAACATATGTCCTCTGTCTCAAAAATCTTTGATTTTTCCATTGATCAATACTGCTTTGCTAATTTTCTATACTCTTTTTCTATCACTATTCAGCAGCCTTGTTACCCTGGAAGATTACATCTCTCCTGGGACCTCTTTCCTCAGATTCATCTATTTTTCTCAGAACCTTGTCTTAGTAAAGTGATCAGGCCAAATCTATCAACTCCTTTATTCCTCTCAAAGCTCTACTCCTGATTTTGTCTGAATTTCTTTCCCCCTTTTCTACCTACACCCTCTACTCCACCACACATAGCTTTTCCACTTCATTTCAGACTTTGTCTTTCACCATTGAATACAAGGCAGAGATTATCTTAGTTTTGCATATATATATGCCCAACACTAGCATCTTGCTTGGCAAGGGCAGTAAAGCTCTTAATAAGTGGTTCTTATATAATGGACTTTTCTCCTAGCAGCAATGCAATGATCCAGAACAATTCTGAGGGATTTATGAGAAAGAACACTCTCCACATCCAGAGGAAGAACTGTGGGAATAGAAACACAGAAGAAAAACAACTGCTTGAACACACAGGTTGATGGGGATATGAATGGGCATGTAGACTCTAAAGACCACCCCAGTGTAACTATCAATAATATGGAAATAGTTCTTCATCAATGACGCATGTAAAATCCAATGGAATTGCACATCAGCTAAGGGGAGAGTGTGGGAGGGTTTGGTGGGGTAGGGAAAGAATATGAAACATGTAATCATGGAAAAATAATTCTAAAATAAAATTTAAAATAAAATAAAATATAAAAAATAAGTGATTCTTAAATTGATTTCTCTTCCAACTTTAAGACTCTTCCTGCAAACTTTTGCTGAGGAGTTTCCCTCCTTAATTTATAGATGAAACTTTCTAAAACATGCTTCTATAACAATTTGGAATCACAGAATGATGCCATTAAGATGACCACCTGTGCAAGGACTTAGGCATTGACCTGATGGGTCCTTTTGTGAAATTAACCTCAGAAGCATTACTTATCTTACAGCTTTTTGTCCCTTCTGTGACTTAGTCAAAAGATCACACTGCATCTGCTCTTTGCTCAATACTTTCTGGCCTTTATCCAAAAGCCTTAAAGCCTGAATTGACCTAATTCTCATCATTTTGAAGAATGGGTCCGTAGGCACTCATGACCTGTTCCTGAGTGATTGCCTCACTGCTATGCATTGGTCAAGTTAATATCTTTGCCTGTTGTGCTCATGGTGACTGAACCTCACTGGAATTCAACAGAACAGGAAAAAGACTCAAAATGTCTAGGCTGTTGTAGTCATGGTGACAGCTGTTGGATGTCCTATCTAATTATAACAGTTTGAGCAATCTTCACTTTATCTTAAGAGCTGCATGATGTACTTCTGATTTGACATCAAAATAGACCAGCTTTGCAGTTTCTAAAGCCATTCAAAAACGAAATAAAAACATGAGTCTTACATTCAATACATTAGCATGACATTAAGAATTAAGTGATGAACATGTTTTTTTAACTACAACCTGGGTAACACTTTGTTCCCCAGAGTTCTCAAAGAATAAACAGTGGTTTATCAACAAAGTTGGTCCATAGTCATTATCGTTAACATTTTACATTCACATTATCTTCTATTAGATTTTTCTCTTGCTACCAAGGTCACTTTAGGACTTGCCCTAGAACAAGATTGTTCCTCAAGAAGCAGGGATTATCCTTTTCACTCTGGACAGGAAGAAGTATAAATCTTCTCCTACGGTGAAGGGATGCTCGCCAGTTGGGCAATGGCTAAACAAGTTGAGACATATGATTATGAAGGAATACAACTGTGGCCCAAGAAATGATGAACAGGCAAATAATTTTTTTAAATGGAAATAGCTATATGAAATTATGAAGAGTGAAATGAGCAGAACTAAGAGGACATCATATACAGCAATACAAATATTGTTTGAAGAATGACTTGAATATCTCCACCTCTAGAGAAAGAACTGATAGAAATAAGCAAGACATAGTTTTATATATACATGTATCTTTTTATCAAATGGTGCCTTCTCTCAAAGGGGAAGAAGAAGGAGAGTATTAACTGGGAATTTTAACGTAACAAAAAAATTTTAATTAAAAAATAAAAAGAAGTATAAGACATACAGTTATTGATACATTTATATTAACAACAGTAATGAACAATGGTAATAAGAATTCACATTAATGATGTGTAAATTAACACTAGTATTTTTCAGCACCCCAATATGATTTTTGAATTTTAAAGTAAAAAAATGTTTAGCTTTAAAATTGAAGCTACAACATGTTTTTCTCTTCTACTCTATGCTGAGTAAGAGTGAGAATATGCTTTTTATCTATCTTTAAACAAGCTTCATAAGATAGTGCAGCAGAGGAAAGTAGATATGTACTATATAACACCGGGCACCAAGAAGATTTTCCTCTTGTCCAGTGTGAAGTTGGAGTACTCCAATCAAAGATATGTGGGAAAGAAACATCACAAAGAGTATAAACTGGAGTTCAGGGAGAAAGTAGGGCTTTTTCCTTAGAATCCTGGAGGGGTAGGTTGCATCCAGGCCCACTCTCCCAGCCACACATAGCTGATGACTTCTCTTTCTCCGGCTTTCTTATTATGTAACAAGTAAATATAGGGGGCAGCTAGGTGAATCAGTGGATTGAGAGGCAGGCCTAGAAATGGGAGGTCCTGAGTTCAAATATGATCTCAGATACATCCTAGCAGTGTGACTTTAAGCAAGTTACTTTAACCCCATTGCCTAGCTCTTACCCCATTTCTGCTTTGGGACCAATGCACAATCTTGATTCTAAGATGGAAGGTAAGAGTTTAAAAAAATAAATAGAGATTAAGATACTATCTCCAGAGAATTTTAATCATAACAATGAAATGCTTTACGAAGAAGTAGGCTGGGAAAATTTTAAGAACTAGCTTTCCAAAAAAGCACAGTATGCTTTTTAGCTTGATCTTCATTCTAAACACTTCGCTCTATCATTTTCTTTAGTTGAGGCAGAACCAAAACAAGAAATCAGACATTGATTTGTAGCTTTTGCTATTTCTTGAGGTGTAAATACTCACATTGAAAAGTTAACAATTAGCTATCAAGAGTCTATACTACCTGGCTCCAGCACAACACTGCCTATAACCTATGTGACCCTAGGAAATATATCCTCTCTTGGCATCATTTTTGCTCACCTGTAAAATGATGGGGATAAACTAGTTGGCCTTCACGGTGCCTCTGAACTCTCTATAATTATAGCAATCCCTCAGGAAAATCTCAAAAGATAAATGCTATCAAATTCCTAGTTTTCAGATGATGAAACTGAGACTTGATTAGATAAGCCAACTTAGCCAGGGCATTACATCTAGTAAGAGTGGGAAGTAGGAGTAGAACCAGGTGCTTCTTAACTCTTATTCTAAAACTGTATTCATTGAGCCAACCCATAAAAGTTCTGATCCAGTGTCTCGTGGGAGACAGGTAATCTGGCTTCTCAAATACGGTGCCAAAAGCAAGTGCAGGTAAAGCTTACTGATTTGGAAAGGTTTTGAATATGCTCTCAGTGGCAGTCTGACATCCAAGGACTAACTTATAGCCAATGTAATTGGCTTATCTCCAGGGTGGTTGTAGGGTGACAAATTTTTCAGCCACAATAACTTAGGAAGACTGTACAGAATAGTGTTTATTGATGGAGAGGTTTCCTATATTCAAACTCTAACATATTAATGTATACATATTAAAGCATGAAGTATATATAAATATTTTGACTAAGTAAAAATAACAAAAACAATATTTCTATTGTTTCTAATCAAATCACATACGTAACAACATTTCAGGGCAAAAAGAATTAATAAAATGTTTTCACAACTCTCAGCCCTATTGAGTCACACTGTGACCCATCTAGCAGCTGGAAGTTCACTCAGAGTTTTTAGAAATTTGAAGGTTTTCAGTTCTTTATCTTTAGGTTCCAAGGTTACTTTAGACTCTAACCCCAGACCCAGCCCACTCCAGGTGGCATGGATTTTGCAATGAGTAAAGAACAAATAAGGGCTTTTTCACTTGATGAAAAAGTAAGGATGATAAATTTACCACGCATTTCCAGAGGCAAATAAACCAGTCAAACTAAATAGGAGAGTTATATCAGAGAACAACAAATTAGAAGGTTTTCCTACTAGAAGCCTAAGACCATCCACTTAGAGCTGGTAGAGATCTAGGAGGGCCAATCCTCTCATTTTATAAAGATCAGGAAACAAAGGTCAATAAAAGATAAATGACTAGCCTAAAGACATCCAGGTAGCAAGTGGTAAAATCCATGATGGAAAAAAAAAACAGGACTTCTGACTCCAAATATAGCATTCTTTCTCATTTACAATAGCTTTTCTTTCCTGCTCTATACTTGATTTAAAAAAAAAAAAAAAAGCAAAAACAACTTACATTCCATCTTAGAATCAATACTTTGCATGATTCAAGGCAGAAAATTGGTAAAATATAGGCAATGGGAGTTAAGTGACTTGCCCAGGGACACACAGCTAGGACATGTCTGAGGCCAGATTTTAATCCAGGATCTCTCATCTATAAGCCTAGCTCTCAATCCACTGAACCACCCAGCTGTTCCCTGATTATTTTTAATAGACTTGTGATCCTCAGCTGGGTCATAGGCCCTAATTCTGTGTGATATATGCTAATGTCTTTTCATAATTCCCCCACAGGTGATCCATGCAATAAACTAGAAACCATCTTTTAATTTTTTTAACATTTTGTAAATAGCAATACAACCCTTGGGTTGTCTATTAACCCTCTTGCTACATTACTGAAAGCACCTTCTCTTTTGTTTATATTTGTCCTTTGCGATAGTCTTTAAACAAGATCTCAAATGTTAGTCATCCTTGCAAACATGCCACAGCCTACTGAGATCTATGTAGCTTTCCATTGTAACCTGTGGCTTCACTTGTGTTGAGATCATAATGGGGTTTTTTATCCATTTAAAAAAATTTTTGAATTCTAAATTCCCTCCCTCTCACCTGGCCTTCCCCCATCTATTGAGAAAGGAAGCAACGTGTTAATAATTGCACATGCTGATTAATGCAAAACATGCTTCCATATTATCATGTTACCAAAAACTGTATATAAATCAAGAAACATAAAGACGATGGAAAATATGACTTTCAACTTGCACACTGAGTTCACCAGTTCTCTCTCTGGAGAGAGCTAGCACTTTTCATCACGAGTCCTTCAGAACTGTATTGGATACTTATCTTAATCAGAGAGCTAACTCTCTCCTAGCTGAGCATGGAAACATGAGCATGATGTTCTGATTCCAATCCCTATAGGGTCATTGGGAGAATAAGCCTTGGTTTTCATGGTGTTTTTTAAAATGGGCTTCTATGGCAGTGAACAGCTCAAGGTCACTGAAAGCACCACATAATTTGCCTAATGCAATCCAATCATATCTCTTCCTATTCCAGTAGGCATATAACTCCCATTTTCCTTTATAAGTAGCTGCCTAATGTCTAGGGACAGTTAGGTGGCTCAATGAATAGAATGTAGGGCCTGGAGTTAGGAAAACTTGAGTTCAAACCCAGCCTCAGATAAATAACAGATATATGACCTTGGGCAAGTCACTTAAGCCCTCTTTGCCTCAGTTTCCTTATCCAAAAAATGAGAACAATAATAGCACCTATCAGAGGAGATAATAAATAAATATAGCAGAATGTTTGACACATGGTGTCATATAAATATTTTTGTTGAGTTGTTTTTAATTATGTCCAGATCTTCATAATTTCATTTGGGGTTTTCTTGTAAAGATACTGGAGTAGATTGCCATTTCCTTCCCTAGCTCATTTTACAGATGAGGAAACTGAGGTAAACAGGACTAAGTGTCTTTCCCAGGGTCACACACATAGTCAGTGTCTAAGGCTAGATTTGAACTCAGCAAGATGATTCTTCTTGACTCCAGGTCTATCTCTTTATCCATTATACCACATAGCTGCCATGTAAATATTTGTTATTATATTATCATTACTTATTATTATTAAAATGAGCAACCATGGATATCATAGAGAAGAATTTGTCATGTCATAAAATTTGAAGGAATTAAAATAGTCATTTGGAAATAGATATATATCAAGAACCTCTCCACCTATAGAGATTTCCTCTTCTATTTACACTTTGTACAAAGTATCATCTATGACTCTGGTATGTTAATGCCTTTAGCGAAGATATGTCTCTTTTTATTTTACACCTCATGATCTTAGGGGTACACAGTACCCCTGGGTACCAAGGCCAGGTGTAGCGATATGCCCTGGGAAACCATACCGTTAGACTTTCCCATCTTCTCAGGAATGATCCTCAATGGTCTTTCTAGACTGATAACCTTTGACAGACCTTATGTTTTGCTGGCATGTCCTTTACTATTGAAGAGCTACCTCAATTCTAAAACAATGCCTTGGAGCAGGGCTTTGTAGCACTCTTGTCTTATTATTCAAAGTAAATATAATTTGTCATTTGATTTATATATTGTTTTATACCTTATAACTCACAGTCTCATAATTTTCATCATAGAAGAGGTTCTTATTTTAGTGCCGTTTGGACTGGATCACCTCTGAGATTCAGAAGACTTAGAGAACTGGGAAAGAACTTAGAGAACTTATGAGCTCACAGATTTTGATCTTTTAAAATTTATCTTGTAGTCTATTCCAACCCTCTTGTTTTACAGATGAGGAAACTAAGTCAGGGGACAGTTAGTGGCTAGCCTACATAATACATTTAATAAACACCAGAGGCAGGATTTGAATCCAGATCCTCTCATTCCTCAATCGTCTTTTTACTCTAATATGCTGATTTCATAAAATTTTGCTTAGGGGCTTCATTGTAACTTAGTGATCATCCTGGATTCTCAAAGGCAATGCCAGTGCAAAAGTGCTATCAGAATGTACTAATCTGGAAAAGTGATGAGTATAGACCCAATAATAGATGGTATACCTGCCATCCAGAATCAAATTAGCTAAATTTGGAGGTGATCATTGCCATGTAGGACACAGGTAGTAAGTTTTTTGGCCACAACAATTCTCAAAGATGATTAAGCAAGCTATAGAGGAGTAAGGGGAAGAGGTATATCAGAGGCAACTCTTATTCTTGAGAGTTTATTTTAAAATTTCCAGTACAATTACTTATACCTTAGAAATCAGTAAATGGTATAATTCCTTCATGTATTTTTTTGTTGATTATCTAAGTTTAAGTGAAAGAGAAAATATCAATTTTGAAGATTAAACTCAAAACCATTGGCAGTTGTTAAATATTTACCAGTACACTCTTGGTAGTCTCCATTGGTAAAAGGAGGAACAATCCCCAGTGAAATTACTGAGATGTAAAATATAGATATACAATTAACTACACCTATTCTTTTTCCTTTTACTCATGTACCTAGAGCAAAACAGACATCTCTTTGAAGGCCATGGAAGCTGCTTTCTTATATTAGGCAATGCATTCTAGTCCACTTTTAAATTAGTATGCTAGTTAGGTTTAGGATTTCAAGGAACAGAGACCAAGCCTCACATTAATTTGATCTAACTGCAGAGTTTATTGAGAGTATATAAACTGGTTTAATGGTCAATGCCACTCATTTTAAAAAAGGTGCTCTCCAAGGCTGAGGGACTTATGAGAAAGAAAACTAGCCACATTCAGAGGAAGAACTGTGGGAGGAGAAACACAGAGGAAAAATAATTCCTTGAACACATTGTGTAAGTAGAATTAGCTCTAGCCCATTCATAGTTAAACTCTTACTTACCCTAGGCATAGAAATGATGTAACCCTCACCTCCCTTAATGGGGAGGGGGGACGAGTTACCCACACGTGACAATAAATAACAAATCAAGAACAAGGGACTGCCCTTTGGGTAGTCCAAATCAATGTAGAGACTGCCATTTGTCCACTTGAATTAGAGGTGGACCCACGGGAAGTGACCATAGACACTGTCTCTTTGAGTATGTTGGTTACTTCCTGTGGAGGCAGTTCCCACTTTGAACTTGGTGCTGAAGGACCTCCCTTGAGACCTCAGGCAGCTTCTACTCTGAATTGTCACATGGATAAGTTAGGCTGACTTCCTTGGCCTACCTTGGCCTCTTCCAAACTCTGCCTTAAGTAGGCACTAGCCTATCTGGTTGCTAGGCCTTGTGGCTTGGAGCCTAATTTATTTAGCCTTTTAGCCTTCTCTCTCGTCCAGGCCTCCGCAGGCCTGGACTAGCCTCTCCCTTTCTCTTTATTCCCATACCTTTACCTTCCTAATTGTAAATAAACTGCCTAACCAGATGCTGACTTGAATCTGATTTAATTACGGAATCAACCTGAATTATGGATTCCTGGTGGCCACACTTTAAATATATATCTATAAATACCTAAAATTTCCTTCTTACCACATGGGCTGATGGGGATATTATTGGGGATGTAGACACTAAACGATAACTCTAGTCCAACTATCAATAATATGGAATTAGATCTTAATCAATGATACATGTAAAACCCAGTGGAATTGTGCATTGGCTAAGGGAGTTCAGGGGGACTTGGGGGAGAATGAAAGAACATGAAACATGTAACTATGGGGAAATATTCAAAATAAAAATGTAATTACATTTTTAAAAAAATAACTAAATAAAGGAGAAAAGTTATAATTTATTGTAGAAGGTATACATTTAATAGGAAAATAGAGGCTTGATGAAAGTTTCCAGAAAATTCAAATCTCTCAAAAAATGTAGTTATATTCCCAACTTTTATCTCATAGTTTTAATAAAAGTGCTACTTTTCATATTATTAAATATCTATTCTATTAAAAATTTTAAAAATTTAAAAAGGTGCTCTCCACTTCTTGCCATCTCTCAAGCCTCTGCTTTGGACCAGTATGGGGAAATGAATTTGCAAGAATAAATTGCTAAACACCAGAGACTAACAAGAATAATGAGAAACATTTCTATAATGCAAAGAACTTTACACGTCACCTCATCTGAGCCTTACAACAATACTCTGAGATCGAAACTCATATCATTCCCCCCCTCTTATAGCTTACAAAACCAAGACTCAGAGAGTTTAAGTAACTAGTCCTTGGTCAGGTAGCTAGTAATAATCAGAGTTAGGATTTGGATCTATATCTTTCTAACTCCCAGGCCAGCAAGCTATCCACCAGGCTATAGTACCATCCAGTACAGTTACTGCCTGGTTTTGTATATCCTATAAATAGACTAGAGTAGACAAAGAAAGCTGTGATGTTGTGGTTGAGTCATGTCTGACTCTTCATGACCCCAGTTAGGATTTTCTTGGCAAAGATACTAGAGTTGTTTTCCATGTCCTTCTCCACCTCATTTTATGGATAAAGAAATTGAGGCAAAAAGGGCTCAGGGACTTGCCTAGGGTCATACAGCTAGCAAGTATCTGTGACCAGATTTGAACTTAAGAAGATGAGTCTTCCTGACTCCAGGACAGATGCTCTACCCACTGTGCCACATAGTTGCTCCATATCCTCCAGACTGTGTTGGCCTTTGTTGGCATGAGACAATTATAAGCTGTCACCTAAAGGAAGTTCTGCTATATATAACTCTGCACCTTGGGCACAGATTGTGAGAAAGTATGAGTACTGCTATCTTTTTTTTTTAAATCTCTACTGATGGTTTGATGCAGCCAGCTGATTTAGTGCCAAGGTTGGAGCACCAGAGCAATGAAGCCCCACAGGAAGAGAACGAACTCCATCTGTTACTCTGACAAAGGTGAAGCAGACATAAATGTTTCCAGTTAACTTTCCTTCAGATGAGGTGACTGTGATGGATTGAATTCAGGAGAGCAAGCTTTAGTTTATGAATTCATAGAATCATAAATGATTGTAGGATCCTCCAGCAGACACTACTTCAGAAAGCTTCTCTGTATGTAACTCTGTTCTAAGTGAACAGTGAATGGGGCAAGTCAAGAAAGGTCTCAGAATGATTTTCTAGAGTCTGAGGTTTTGTCTCCCAGTGGTCTGGGCCAGGAAGGGGACATTAGCTGCATAGCACTACTTCAGAGTCTTAAGAAATTATTCCAAAACGTGACTATAGGTTATGGATGGATGGAGGAAAGAAAAAGGCACTTATTAAGTACTTAGTATGTGAAAAGCTTTGTGCTAAGCATCGAGGAAACAAATAGGAAAGAAAGTATCTACTCTCAAGGAGCTGACATTCTAATGCGGGGGAGACAACACATACCGAAGTTTTTTGCTATAAGTTGGTGGAAAGGACCAAAATCCTTAGGTTGTGTTAAAGAATATGGTGATATATCTTCTTAAATGTCATTTTTATTGAAAAATCATATCTGTTTTTTATTTTAGACAATTTAATAGTGTAAAGACTTTCATGGTCAGAACTTTCTTTTCTGGATGTTTAATAGCTGTAAGTAGAGCATCCGCAGAAGCATACACCAGGCTGCATCTCTGCAGGGACTGCTTACTAGGATGGTGGCTGTAAGCCTAAGCTAAAGGTAGGACCAGTGTTTGATTTCAAGGGACTGGGCTAGCTCTTTTAGGCTCTATGGGGAGGTAGTGGTCAAGATTTTATGACTATGCTTTCCTGGCACCTTCTATCTCTTCTCTCCCTTAAGGTATCTTCTTGCTTCAGCTTGTTTGGGTATCTGTCCCATGGTGGGTAAGTGATAGTCGTTTGATAGGATTTGCTGATCCCTTCCTAACTATGAGAGGGAGTTAGTTTGGAAACAGGACCTGTGTTCAATGGGGGCAGGGAAGGGGTACCACTCCAAGGGCTTTTAGGTCTATCTGTCCATTGGAGTCATTTGGAAAGTTGGATTATAGATTTAGAGCTTGAAGCAAATTTAAAAGTTACCTATCCCAATCCCTCAGTTTCTTCATTTGTAAAAAGAACTATATAGTAAATATATATATAGTATGTATGTATATATACATATATAGTACATATGTAGCATATAATATGACCATATAGCCTCTAAGATCCATGGTCCTATAATATTTTGAATCATTATATGCACAAGCTCATTTTAAGAACCTCAAATGCATTAAAGAAAATTTGTCTTCAAAATAAAATATGTAATGACATAGAAATATAAGTTATTTTGTTCCATTGCTTGAATATTAGAAACTGATTCATTCCATTGGTCCAAATAATTGAAAGCGCCTTTTATTTCAATTATTTTTGTTTTCCTTTCTTTCCATAATCTTCAGTTTGGAATTTGATCATCTATTTCCTAAAAATTAAACAATATAATATAAAGATAGCTAGTAATCTATTATATGTCTGCCCCAATCACTTTAAGGCTATAAGGCAGTCATGGTTTTCCAAAACGGTCTTAATTCCAAAGTTGATTGACTTCAATAAAGATGATAATCATTAAAAATTAGCTTATTTGACTATGCATCCTATACTTATATCACTATCCTGATACTTATGAAAAGATTGCTGGCTTCAGACTCAGTGAACCTAGATTTAATTCCTGCACTCTGGTTACCTAAAATAGCCATTTCTTGTATCTGAGTCTCAGTATTTTCATCCGTAAAAATGAATGGCTTGAACTTGACCATTTAAGGTCCTATCCTGCTCTAAATCTATGATCCTCTGTTATGATTCCATGCCCCTTTTGTTCTTTACCATCATCAAAATAACTTGCATTAGGCAGGCAAATGTTATAAATAAGCTGAGATTTCTAGTGAAGTTTTCCCTTTGTTTTATGGAAGAAAGAAATGAACTCTCATTTTGGGCTGACTAAGGAACAGAGTCATAAAGTATGCAAGTCACATAAGGTATGAAAGTCAGATTTAAGAAACAGTTTCATCTTTTGTTCCACAAATGCACAATAATGTGCACCAGTCAAAATAAAATCTGTCTTTCAGGGAACTGCACTTTCTCAACAACCTTAATTATTTCAATATATTTCATTTTCTGCTTTGGGAACGTCTTGTGATCCACGCAGAGCTAACATAAGTTTCACCTAGATGGTTTAAATTGCCCACGTGGTAAACACTTTAATATCACCACCACTGCCATTTCCATTATCCTACATGAAAAAGACAAATACTGATCTGTGATTCCTAAGCATAAGATATAGTCTACAAATGGATTTTTTTTTTGGATGCTCCCAGTGGAGAGAGGCCTAGATTTGGAGTCAGATGTTTAGGATTAAATGGAAATGAAAAAAACAAAACAAACAAAACCCCAAAGCCTTGAACACTATGTAATTATGATTATCAAGCTCATTCCCAAATTTAAACAATTAAATGCAGCACCTCTCTCTCTCTCTCTCTCTCTCTCTCTCTCTCTCTCTCTCTCTGTCTCTCCTCTCTTTTCTCTCTCTGTCTCTCTCTTCACATTATTATTACACAAAGATAAATACTAAGTACTAATGATGATAATGCTAAATAATATTAAAATTTTAAAAATTATTTTCTTACACTTTTACACTTTCTGAGCATCCAACTAAAGTGAAAAAAAAAAGAAATTCTGTGAACTTCTTTATCTCACTCATATTTTAACATTTTTAGAGATACTTTCAAATAGATGAATAATTGTGCCTACTCAACAAGGAAGTAAAAAAACCCTGCAATCTACATGAAAATGTAATTACCTTGGGCATGTGTGGGAGTTCCACCCTAGAGTGTTTGAGTCAGGACCCATCATTGGGAGGAAAGTGATTTTTACATTCAATTTTTATTGGATTGACTTGGGGAAATTAACATATAAAAGGAGTAATTATAGCTGATCTTTGCCATGGAATTTCAACATACCTTAAGTATTTAACCTGTTATTAACAAAATTTTGATATCTTTTTTTGTTGCTATTAAGAGTATGTTCAAAGTGAAATTGTTTTAGATGTGTCTAGTCTAGCTTGAAAAAAAGGAAACTAAAATTAAGACTATGTCTTTGCATAAGAATCCACCATTATGTAAATCTTTCTACAATAGAGACAAAATATTCATGTGTGTGACCGATTTGACTTACTTTATAGGGAATATAAATAAGTAGGTAACCTGCGTATATTTGATTGTTATTTTATCGAATTAAACTATCTGTGTCATTTATCTGATATTCAAATATAGTTTAAGCTAGTTATACTATGGGACAACTAAGTGCATAGTGGATAGACTATGAGACCTGGGAGTCAGGAATATTCATTTTCTTGAATTCAAATCTGGCCTTAAAGACTTACTAGCTGTGTGACTCCAGGCAAGTCTCTTAACCCTGTTGGCTTCAGTTTCCTCATCTCTAAAATGAACTGGAGAATAAAATGGCAAACTACTCAAGTATCTTGCCAAGAAAATCTAAATGGGCTCATGAAGAGTCAGACATGACTGAAAATGACTTAACAGCAAAGCTACTATAGCCATTGTCTCAGAAAGAATAATTTACATTAAAACTTTACTATAACCTGAATGGTCAATAAGACTTCTCTATAAGGGGAAATCATGACTTCTCTCTAAGGCATCAAAATACACAGGGCAAAGATAGATAGATAGATAGATAGATAGATAGATAGATAGATAGATAGATAGATAGATAGATAGATAGATTAATAAATTATTTTAAATGCTGAAATTTTAACATTTGTTAAAAATTCATTAGGAGAGTATTATTTTTTAGCATAGATGTTTATTAGCAAGAATAGATACATAAACTAGGAAGCTACAAAACAGCACTTTTTTCTTCCTTTCCCTCATGGCCACATACCTGGTGGGTCACTCTCTTATCTAATCCCATCATGATCTTTCTCAACAGCAAATTCAAAGTATCCCTTAATTTCCTTTATATGGGCTTCTTCCTTAAATCTCATTGATTTGAGCACTCTTTAGGGCTAATTACCATAGTCTCTAAAACTGAGGGTCATGACTCTCACTAAAACACTGCAAATTAATGTCCTATTGATTCTTCATTCAAAATATCTCCATATTTCTAGTTTCCTTTCCATTCTTATTGCCACTATCATAGTCTAGTTTCTTACCCTTTCACATAAAAGGCAGCTGAAGTGCTCTCCTTTCCTTCACATTCCTCTACTAATCCACTCTCCATGACACTTACAGATAAATTTTCATAAAAAGTCACTTTGATCATGTCATCCTCCTCCCCTAAAAAATTCTGAAAGGATTAAATGACTTTAATGAAGCTCAAACTTTGTATCCTAGCATCCAAGAGTAGACATAATATGACCATAAATTCTCTTTCTATCCTTATATTCTACAGTTATCTTCATTCACAAAGACTTATTTCTGGCAAGATTTATTGAAATCATGTGTATTCGTACATCTGCACATTTGTTCATACTTTGCCTGTATTCACTTATTTAAATCCTAGTCTCCTTTCAGATCTCAATTAAAATCTCATCTTTTCCATAAGACATTTTTGACAGTCATAGCCAACTATTTATCTATCCCCTAAAGTCATGAAATTTAACATAGTTGAAGTTTTAGAGCTTATTCTTTTCAGTGTTGAATTAGATGAAAACATAGATGGTATATTTAATAAATTCACACATGACATAAAGTTGGAAATGAAAACTAATATTTTGGCTAGCAAAGCAGAAATCCAGAGTGATCTCAACATAATTAAAATTAAATAGGCATCACAGTTCTACAGTTAGATTAAAAATTCAAATGTACATATACATAGTGTAATGATTAGATGGCAGTGCTCATATGAAATAGACTGCTAAGTTTTCATGACCTTTGATTTCAATATGAGTAAATTGTGATACCTCAGCCCAAAAAAAAGCTAATGCAGTCTTGTTTGTGTTTGTGTGTGTGAGAAAAAGAGGAGAGAAGAGAAAAAAAGAGAAGAGAGAGAAAGAGAGAGGATGAGTTTTGTAGAACTTTGATTCCATCAGTGCAATCATCTTGGGCTAAATTCATGGAAGAGTTTTAAGAAAGAAGAAATTACATCATGATCATCCACCCTGCTCAAACTATATTTGTTGTATTGTCACCAATATCACATTTTAGAATGGATATCTGCCATGAAGGCTGCATCCAAAGGCAGGCAACCAGAATGGGATTGGGGTGGAGGTGTAGGAAGTCAAAACATCGTCATATAAGGATTTATTGGTAGAACTGGAAACATTTAAGGGGGTAAGAATGACTTAGAGAGGACATTAGCTATCTTCCAATATTTGAAGATTTACCCTTGCAAGTGTTAAAATTAATGGTTTGGCTAAATATATGAAAATTATAAATCTTTTACTTATAAAAGAGGTGGAAAGAGTGAAAGTAGAGAAATACAAAAGGGTAGAAAAGACATTAGCCTATCTAACTTATTAAACTTCAATCTGAATTAAACTATCTCCAGAAGATAGGAAGGGAAAACCAGCTATCCACTCACCCAAGACAATGACTGGAGCTGAAGGTGACTCCTGAGACTGACTTTCTTTTTTGAGCTGACCTTCTTCTTGAAGTCGACTTCCTTCTTGGAGTGACTCTCTATTAGCCTCCTTCACCAGACTTCTTCACCAGACTTCTCTGCTGAGGGATTTTCATGGCTTTTATGGTGGTTTCCTGTCCCTGCCCCTTTTCACAAGGGCCAATCACAGTTTCCAAATTGTCTGAGTTCTAACCTTTGGAATCACACCTTTCTGAGTGTGTGAACTCTTAAATTTCTGGCTTGTTCTTACCTAGCATCAAGTAAGGTGTGAACTCACTAAGTGGTTTGTGAGCTCCTCCACCTAGTTCAAGATTGCCAACCAAAGTGTTAATTAAGCAAAGAGAACAAAGGATTCCCTTTTCACGAAGGTGAACTCAAAGAGAACCAAGAATTCCCTTTTACACCCTATGGTCTAAAGCAGTGATAGGCAAACTTTTTAAAGAGGGGGGCCAAAGGAAAGGCAATGCTCCTCTGTCAGTCTGTTTCTGAAGTAACTCTTTCGAAGTGTCATTGTATTGTCTCCTACTCATTGTATTCGTCAGATTAGGAATAATGTCCAGTGGCCAGAGAGAACATTTCAGGGGGCTGCATCTGGCCCGTGGGCCATAGTTTGCCCATCACTGGTCTAAAAGAAGATCACCAGATTATTGGATCACTCACAAATCTTCAATAGCTCATACAATAGCCTAACCACACCTCACCTCATGTGAGAAATTTTTATTTGTCTTCCATAAGTGCTTGTCCAAAAGTTCTTTTTCTATGGTAGGGAAAGTATAAAATCTGCCTGAGATATAAATACACAGCCCGTAGCCATGTTGACAAACCTGTGGCCCATGCAGCAGAGGGGGTTCTTCCTTTTCCCCTCTACACACAAGCCTGAGACATTTTTCACATGACCAGCCCCTCTGCCCAGGATCCTAATGGGAGCGCTTCCTCCGTCCCCTGTCTGAAGTAAGGGAAGGGGCTCTCCTGTGACATGAGGGTTGCAGTTTGGGCATACAGTCTCTAAAAGGTTCACCAGCACTCATCTATAGTCTTGCTCCCACCTTTTTTTCTAGTCTTATTCCAGATTACTCTCCTTACTGCATTCTCACTTGCCACCAAACTCACCTGTTTCCCCCCATTGTTGTAGGCAAGATTTCAAAGCCAGCATCCTATTAGTTCAGATTCAATATTAGGACAAAATGTGGCACTTGTAAGTTACTGAATCTTTAACAAAGGAGGAGACTTACTTTGCCTAATACAATAAAGGCACAATGGCATTTAGCTTAATTTCTCTGGAGCCCAAAAGTTAGTCTGAAAGTCTCCAACTTGCATGTAGCTAGAACCTGTTATACAAAGACCTCAAATTCAGGTAAGCTGTGGCCAATTAGTTTGCATGGGAGTGGGGAAGAAGATGTGTTAGAGAGGTAGCCAATCATTCCCATAAAATATAACACGCTCATTCTTCCATGTCTTTTCCCAGACTGTCCCTTCATTCCTGGAATGCATTCCTTTCTCACCTAAATCTCTTAGAATTATGTTTCCTCTAAAAATAGATCAGATGTCACCTCCTTTCCGGATCAGCTAAGTCGTTAATGAGATGTACAATGTGTTCAGGGAAGACTAACACCTCTGGTGTCAGGGCTATTTCCTCCTTTGGTATGCATTTACCACCCAGTTCTCACCTGTGGCTTCCAAGAAGCTCTAACTATGCAACAGCCACTCATCACTAAACCATCTCAATAGGCTATCTAAATCAGGCTGAAGGTATCTAATAGGCCTCAAATTTGTTGGTGAATTTGGAGGTGTCAACCCCAGGCATGTGAAGACTTCCCATGGTAGAAAGGGTAGATGAGAATAATTTGTTCCAATGAACATGAAGGAAGCTGAAGCTGGTGTTACAGATTGGCTAGAGCGTGGTCCGCTATCAAAGATGCTGTGGTCATTCTCTGTACCTGGGGACCAGTCATTCTGACTTTTGCCTTGCCACTGAACTTCCATGATTCTGGAAGTGGTGGGACTGAAGACTTTGTTCAACTGTGCCTTATTTGAATCTAATTTATGCATAAGTCAAAAGATATCACCAGTGATGTCATTTTGTTCTTCTACTATGAAGGGCAACAACCAACTGAATTGCTAATTCTCTCTTCCTCTTCAGAATATTTATCTAGTTTTGCATTTATGTACCTACCTCCTCACTTATCTGCCCCAGTTCCTCAAAGGGGAGATACATTCCTTAAGTTTAAAGAATATTTCCTTTTATATCTTTGTATCTCCAGATTAATAATAATTTATTAAACTGAATTGAACATATCTGCCTTACTAGAAATTTCATGGATCCAAAATAGGCATTTTATTTTATTATTCTAGTATCCTTTGTTCTCACTACATGACTGGCCTAATTCCTTTTCCAGGCATCTATCACTTTGATTTTATATTGTCTTTTGTTTTTAAAAACCCATACCCTCTTTCTTAGAATCAGTACTGTGATTTGGTTTCAAGGCAGAATAGTGATATGGGTCAGGCAACGGAGGTTAACTGACTTGCTCAAGGTCACACAGCTAGGAAGTATCTGAGACCAAATTTGAAACTAGGACCTCCCTTCCCTAGGCCTGACTCTCAATCCACTGAGCCACCTTGCTGCCTCTATTGTCTTTGTGTGTGTGTGTGTGTGTGTGTGTGTGTGTGTGTGCGTGTGTGTGTGTGTGTGTGTGTGTTTGAATGTGTACATGTGTGCAATTTATTGGTAGTACCATGCTGCCAGATATTTATATCAATTATCCTTTTTTCCATTGCCTATTCAATGATCTATAATTTTTATTTCCTGAACATTGTGGTAGTTCATGGTTTTTAGTCACATTACATTAGAAAATGGATATTGTGCTTTAAAAAATGTGCTTGTTTTGAGAAAAATAGGGGGCCTTGAAAGCACAGGGTAATTTATGAAATGCAGCCCAATCACTTGTTTTTCTCCAATTTAAATCTGGGTGCAATTTAATGTCTATCTACTGTGTTTTCTGAAATATATGTGATGATAGACCAATTCTATGACCTATCCATCCAATTTAATATCATATAACCTAAACATAATCAAAAGACTATCCATCTCAACATATTTAACAGTCAACCTCATTATTAAAAATCTGTTCCCTAGATTCCTTGGTAAGATGTAAAAGGTACACTGATTAGCTGCACAAATTTGACAGTCACTTAGAAGGGCATTCCCCTATTATATATGAAGAAATTGACATTCTAATTTATGAGTCATGCTTTCATCAGGTTTTTTTTTTTTAATTTCAACTGGTGGTTCAGAACATGATCATCCTTCAGTTAAAGGATAACATGATGTTTTAAGGTTATGAAAATAATGGTAATAATAAGAAAAGTAATATTTATGTACTAGAAATATTTTTCAAATGTCTAAAAATAGAATGAACTCTAGAATCAGAAGACCTTTATTTAAGTCCTATCTCTGAAAAATACTTGCTTTCGATCCCTAATAATTTATTCTTAGTGCTCCAGTCAACTACTCTCTCTAAGACTAGTTACAAGTTGCAGATCATGTATAAATCTGCATTGGTAGGAGGAGTTCTTCAGTAGGAACCACCTACAGCTATGAAATTACACATCCAAATTCTGCCAAAGTGAAGATTTTTACCAGTGATATTTGAATGAAAGATTTCTTCCAACTTGATAATTTCTCCCTATTATCTTTATTAACTTTTAAAAGCTTTAATTTTCAAAAAATTATCCAAAATTGTCAGTTTTGTCCTTCATGGTTCTCTCTGTCTCTTATCCAGTTGATAATTTGAATCTGATTTTTAATGATAAAATTGTAAAAGGTTGTTTTGTGATCTTGCTTACATATAGATATAGGTATACTTTATTTTATCATGCTTCATTGATATTGCATTTTTTACAAATTGAAGGTTTTGACTCTTCATTGATCAAGTTTTTTGGTACCATTTTTTTAGCAATCTTTGCTCACTTCAGATGTCTATGTAACTTCTGGAAATTCTCATAATATTTCAATTTTTTAATCCTTATTTTTCTCACATGGTGATCTGTAATTAATGATTTTTGATGTTACTATTGTAATTATTTTGGGGCACTATAAACAATACCCAGATAGGATAAAGAATTTAAATAATAAATGTTGTGTGAATTCTGATTGCTCTACTTTTTAGCCATTCCCCCATCTCCTTTTTCCTTTCACCTCCCCATTCCTTGAGATACAATAAAATAAATTAATAACCTTATAATTAATTTCCTCAAAGTATTCAAGGGAAAGGGTCAACTGGTGTGACGAACTTAATTCTTGTCTTATTTTAAGAAACTGCTTACACCCACCCCAACATTCAGAAATCACCACACTGATCAATTCAATCACCAATGTCTAGGCAAAACCCTCCACCAGCCAAAAGATTATGACTTGATAAAGGCTCAGATGATGTTTAGCATTTTTTAATTAAAATATTTTAACTAAGGTATGTACATTGGTTTTTTAGACATAATATCGTACCTCTAATAGTCTATATTATCCTTTAAACAACTTCTATATGCACTAAAAAAAAAGTTGTATGATTTGCTTTATTTCAGTGGTCTGGAACTGTAATATCTCTAAAACAGTGATGGTGAACCTTTTAGAGAGCAAGTGTGCAAACTGTAACCCTCATGCAACATGTGAACCTCCTGCCTTATCCCAGACAGGGGAAGAGATCCCACTGGGATGCTGGGCAGAGGGGCAGGTGATGTGATAAATGTCCTTAGGCGAATGTGGTGAGGGTGAATGGAGCAGCCCCTTCTGGCATCCTCCAGCACACATGTCATAGGTTCACATGGCTCTAAAGTATAGGGTCAATTAGGTGTCAAAGTGGATAAAGTACAGAACCTGAAGTTCAAATCTTGTCTCAGAAACATTAACTGTGTGTCCCTGGAAAAGTCTCTTAACCTCTGCTTACTTCAGTTTCCTCATCTATAAAATGGTCCAGAGAAGGAAATGGCAAATCACTCCAGTATCTTTGCAAAGAAATGCTGAATTGGATCATGAAAGTCAGACACAACTGAAAATGACTGAACAATATGTCTGAATAAAGGTGCCCTCAGAGCCAGGAAGTCCTATTTCTGAAGCATAAAGGTTATATAGCCTAAGCAAGTCTCTTAAACTTTGATGATAAAGACAGTTTTCAAAGACAATCAGTTGTAGTGAAACTACCAACCAGTATCAGTAAAGGTAGTTTCCTTAACAAAATGTTCCTTAGGGCAGCTAGGTGGTTCAGTGGATAGAGAGTCAGCGATGGAGATGGGAGGTCCTAAATTAAAATATAGCCTCAGAAACTTCCTGGATATTTGGCCTTGGGCAAGTCACTTAACCCCAATTGCTCAGCCCTTATCACTCTTCTGCCCTGGAACTGATACCATTGATTCGAAGACAGAAGGTAAGAGTTTAAAATAAAACAAAAAAAAAAAAGAGGTGCTACCTATTCTAGTGAAATGTCAGGTCCAGTCTCTTTCTATACATCTTTTATATTCAGTTTACATTACAATTGAAACTTATTTTGAAACATAATACAAAACTCTAGTATAAACCCAATTTCTACAAACTGCCTAATAATTTTCCAGCATGTTTTGTAAATAGGGAACTTTCCTCTGGTAATTTATCTTTTTTGGTTTATCAAACATTTATCTACATGTTTATTGCATCTGGATCTTAATTATACATTCTAAAGATGTACTTTTCTCTTTTATAATGTAAGAAAAAGCTTGCACAGGAAGGTTTGGAATGTTGGGAAGGATTGTTGATTGACAGGAGCAGCAGTTGGAGAGAAGGGGCAGAGGCTTGTTGGGGAGAGAAACCTGGGAGAGGGTCTTCACCTTTGGACTCAGTGAGAGATAGAGGATCTTTACATGACCTCTGGTGTCAACTTTAACTATCTGGAGGTTTCCCTGACTATCTCTTCACCCAAAGACCTAATAGTGCTCCTGATTCTCATTTTGATCATCAGAAAAGAGCTCAGACATCTGCCAGTGGCTGAAAGGGGTCTGAGGACCCAGATATCCACTGGGCCAACCTTGAAGTCTCTCTGTCCAAACCTGTGCCTTCAAAAGAGACCTTTATCATCCTATTCAGTCTGTTAGCTTAGCACAGATATCAGATAGAGGAAAAGGGAGTAGGAGAATTCCTGGTCAAAGCTTGAGGGCTTGATCAGGGGAGAAAGACCCTTTTACATTGTGTAGAGTAGAGCTGTCTACCCCACTCTTCTCAACCATCCTTGATCACAAATTATGACAAATCACCTTGTTATTAATAGCAGTCACATTAGAGATTTCCTAGGAATATTGAGAAGTAGAGAGAAGACGAGGAAATAGAGGGAGGCTTTGGTGGCACAAAATCCAAGGCTATCCATTATTCAGCTTTACCTGGACAGGGCTGGGATTCAGTAAGGATTTCTTGGGGTCCAGGCATTAAGTTAAGCCCTGGAGACCTGTCAATATCAAAACCCAAAGAAATCCCTTATCTGATCACTGGATCCTGTCTATCTCTGACTGTTACACCATTTTACAGAGATAACTTTTTAATACCCTCAAAGTAAAGGTGAAGAGAGTTCCCCAGATAGGCTTCACACACACAAGCCTATCAGATCAAATTAATGCCATTGGGACTCTCATACAATCATCTTTACAATAATGAATACCAAATATGGACTTCTGGAGGTACAGCCAAGATGAAGGAATAACAAGAGCAATAGTTCACGACTAGAATTCTCTCTGACCAAGATTGAAATCAGCACAAAATTAATACAGGATTGAAAGAACCAACAAGGAGACAGAGTGAAACAACTTTCAAGAAAAGAAAAACACAAAAGGTAGGCAGACAACATCTGGGGCACGGGGGTGAGAGGAGAGCAGACCCAGCAAGAGGCTACTATGGTAATGAATGAAGAACAAGCCACACATCCCCACCCCACATCTGCTGTCACTGGTTCTGAACCTAAGTCCAAGATAAAAGTCAGACTCTGATATCCGACTTGGGCAAATAGAAGTCCAAGCCACCCCACACCCCTTGACATTTCAAATCTGTGAAAAAGTCCAGAGTTGAAGTCTAGGGTAATCTGGGCTGAAGCGGGCTGATCTGTTTGGGCCCAGAGCAAAGCCAGGAAACCCAGGCTAGCTTGAGAAAATGGCATAATCCACAGTTTTGGTGAGGACACAGTTAAAGGTGGGGGTAGGCAATTTTTTTGCCACCTAAACTAAGGGAGGAGCTCCAGGAAAGGGCGATCATGGGTGTGCCTGACTGGATCAAGTAAACAGTGATAACAAAAACTTAAGACTGAGACTGAGGCTAGAATTTGACTAATCTCTGATCTGATCAAGATGAAAGTGAGATCAAAAGATTACACCTAAGCCTAAGGCAAGTCTTTAAGCTATTAATATCTCAAGGATCAACTGAATCAGCAGGGGTGTAGAAAATATAGGTAAATAAAGGTAATGGATAATGGAGACACCTGGGATATTATAATAAAACTAAGTAATTGTGGGTACACACACTGGAGTTAAGAGAGACTGGACTAGGATGGAAAGACCAGAGTTTACTGGGTTCACACAGGAATGGCAGTTGGTCTTAACTGTCACACAGCTTCCCCTAGACCAGAGTCTAAAAATAAGCAGGCAAGGTAAGGGGGATTAAATTGTTTTAATTATGTACAACTAAAAGGTGGGATAGGGATGTCTACTCTAAAACCTTAAATCCTAATGACAAAACCCACAGGGCAAAAAGAAGTTTTATTCTACTCTTATCTAAGTGATATAACAGGCAGGGCCCAAAGAACAGTAAAGTCTCTAGAAGGCTGAATCAATCCCGGTGCCAGCCAGTCTTGAATCAGCACAGCTATGGATCAGAGGGGTGTCTTTGAGGGTTCTCACAGCTTTCCAAAGAGGTTCACAGGATGCCAAAATCCTAGGTGGTCCAAGATATCCAGGAAGAAAGAGTGTGCTTAAGAAACTGTCTACCAGGTCCCAAACTTCTCCTCTTCTTGGTGCTGCTCTATTGTTGCTAGAAATCCACCTCCACTCAGGATCCCAAGGAAATCAGGAAGCAGGGTCTGAGATCTCCCTGGACTGGCAACAGTTTGCCCACCACTAATGGAGTCCTCTCTCAGGGCACACACACTTCCTCCTCCTTCATTCTATCCTAGAATGCTCCAGCTCCAGCCTGCTAGATGAACCTTAATTCTTAATTACTAACTAATCTAATCAAAAAAGACTTCCAAAACCAATAGAGTGATGCAAGGAGAAATGAAAGTGAGTTAAGAAGAAATGGGCCAATTGAAAAAGGAGAACCAAAAACTAAGAGACGAAAACCAAGCCTTAAAAATCAGAATTGAGGGGAGAGCTGGGTAGCTCAGTGGATTGAAAGCCAGGCCTAGAGACGGGAGGTCCTAGGTTCAAATCCGACCTCAGACACTTCCCAGCTGTGTGACCCTGGGCAAGTCACTTGACCCCTATTGCCTACCCTTACCACTCTTCTGCCTTGGAGCCAATACACAGTATTGACTGTAAGACAGAAGGTAAGGGTTTAAAAAAAAATCAGAATTGACCATCTAGAAACTAATGATTTCATAAGAAATCAAAAAACAATAAAGCAGAATCAAAGGAATGAAAAAAACAGAGGAAAACTTGAAATATTTTATAGGAAAAAAAAACCTGACCTAGAAAATAGATCTAGGAGAAACAATTTTAGAATTATTGGATTACCTGAAAGCCACAATCAAGAAAACCTTGGTCATCATATTACAAGCAATTATCAAAGATAAGTACCCAGAGATCCTCAAACAAGAAAATAAAATTGAAATTGAAAGAATTTATAGATCACATCCAGAAAGAAGTCCTCAAATGACAACTTCCAGAAATGTAATAGTTAAATTCAAGAGCCACCAAACTAAGGAAAAAATATTTTAAATAGCCTGAAAGAAATCATTCAAATACCATGGAGCTACAATCAGGATCATCAAGGACTTAAAGGCTCCTAAATTAAAGAATCAAAAGACATGGAATATGATATTAAGGGAGAAAAAAAAATTTGAGTTTACAAGCCAGGGTCACTTATTGAGCAAAACTGAGTATATTCTTTCAGGGGGGAAAATGGATATTCCATAAATTAGAAGATTTCCAAGCATTCCTAAAGAATTAGCCAGACCTAAACAAATAATTTGAATTCCAAACAGTAGACACAAGAGAAGCCCAAAAAGGTAAATAAGAAAGATAAAATTTAAGGAAATCATCAAGGTCAAAATATTTATATGTCTACATGGAAAAAGGATACCTGTAATTCTAAAAAGTTAGTCTTAGTAGTAGAGAAGATAGAAGGAATTTACTCAGAAAGAGTGTGGAGAAATAAGCTGATTATGATTATATGATGTATATGATGGCATGATATATATGTATATGTGATGATATGGAATTATATGTATAATATAATATAATGTGGATGATATATTTTAAAAATCAATCAAGGGCTAAAAAGAGAGAGTTGCACTGAGAGAAAAGGGAAGGGAAAGACATAATGGGTTAAATTAAATAACATAATGAGGCTTGAAAAATCATTATAGAGAGGGGAAGATAAGGGTGATGATGGGCATGCTTAAAACATTACTGTCATCGTAACTGGTCAGAGAATGTAAAACAAATATACTAAGTGGGATATAGAATCCTATCTTACCCTACTCAGTAGGGTGTAGAATTCTATCTTATCCCACAGAGAAGTAGAAGGAGAAGAAGACAAGGGAAAGGGGAGGTAATTGGAGGGAGGGGGAAGTGAAGGGGTAACAAAAAAAAAGCAAAATACTGGTGAGGAGGAACAGAGAGAAAGGGAATAGAGCAGGATTTAATGGGGATAATATGATGGAGGGCAATACACATGTAGTAATCATAACACTGAATGTGAATGGGATGGACTCACCCATAAAATGGAAGTAGATAGCAGAGTAGATTAAAAACCAGAATCCTACTATATGTTGTTTACAAGAAATACATTTGAGGCAGAGTGACATGCACAGATTTAAGGCAAAAGACTGGAGTAGAATTTATTATGCATCATCTAAAGTTAAAAAAGCAGAAGTAGCAATCATGATACCAAACAAAGCTAAAGTACAAATTGACCCAATTAAAAGAGATAAGGAAGGAAATTACAATTTGCTAAAAGGTACCATAAACAATGAAGTGATATCATTACTAAACATTTATATACTAAATGGGATAGCATCTAAATTTTTAAAGGAAAAATTAAAGAAGCTCAGGGAGGAAACAGATAGTAAGACCATACTAGTGGGGGATCTCAACCTTCCCATTTCAGAAATAGATAAATCAAATAAAAATTAAATAAGAAGGGAAGTGAATGAAATGTTAGAAAAATTAGAGTTAATAGATATATGGAGAAAACTGAATAGGAATGCAAAAGAATATACCTTCTATTCAGCAGTACATGGTATACATATACAAAGATCAAACATGTACTAGGGCATAGAAATACTGAAAACAAATGCAGAAACAGAAATAATATATACAACTTTTTCAGATCATAATGGGATAAAAATTATAATTAATAAGGATTCATTGAACATCAAATTCAAAATTCATTGGAAACTAAATAATCTAATTCTTCAAAACTGATGGGTCAAAAAATCATAGAAACAATTATAGACTTCATTAAAGAGAATGACAACGAGAAGTAGTATATCAAAATCTGGGATACGACCAAAGCATTATTCATGGGAAAATTTATATCACTGAGTGCCTATATCAACAAAATAGAGAGGGAAGAGATCAATGAATTGAGCCAGCAACTTAAAAAATTAGAAAGAGAACAAATTAAAAATCCCCAGATGAAAACTAAATCAGAAATCCTAAAAATTAAAGGAGAAAATAATAAAATTGAAAGTAAAAGAACTATTGAACTAATAAATAAAACCAGGAACTTGTACTTTGAAAAAACAAATAAAATATATAAAGTACTGGTTAATCTATTAAAAAAAAAGAAAGAAGAGAATAAAATTAACTTTTCAAAGACAAAAAGGGTGCTCACCTCTAATTAAGAAGAAATTAAGATAATTATTAAGAACTATTTTTCCCAATGATATGGCAATAAATATGACAATCTATGTGAAAAGTTTGAATATTTACAAAAATATAAATTGCCCAGATTTACAAAAGAGAAAATAGAATACTTAAATAATCCCATTTAAGGAGAAGAAATTGAATAAGCCATCAAGGAACTTCCTAAGAAAAAATCCCTAGGTCCAGATGGATTCACAAGTGAATTCTGTCAAACATTTAAAGAACAACTAATCCCAATACTATACAAATTATTCAACAAAATAACAAAAAAGGAATCTTACCAAATTCATTTTATAATACAAATATAGTCCTGATTCCACAGCCAGGCAGACCAAAAATAGAGAAAGAAAACTATGGACCAGTCTCCTTAATGAACATAAATTACAAAAAGCTAATATAGAATACTAGCAAAAATACTACAGCAAATTATCACAAGGATTATTCACTATCACCAGGTGGGATTTATACCAGGAATGCAAGGATGATTTAATATTAGAAAAACCATCCACATAAAAATCCATATCAATAATCAAACCAACCAAAATCACATGATTATCTCAATAAATGCAGAAAAAGTCTTTGACAAAATATAACACCCATTCCTATTAAAAACACTAGACAATGTAGGAATAGAAGGGCCCTTTCTCAAAATAATAAACAGTACATATTTAAAACAATCAGCAAATATCATCTGCAATGGGGACAAGTTAGAAAGCTCCCAATAAGATTAGGAGTGAAGGAAGGATACCAATTATCATCTCTATTAATTAATATTATACTAGAAATTCTAATGGTAGCAACTAGAGAAGAAAAAGAAATTTAAGTGATAAAGTAGGCAATGAGGAAACTAAACTATCACTCTTTGCAGATGACATGATGAATCCTAGAAAATCAACTAAAAAGCTGGTGGAAATAATTAACAACTTTAGCAAAGTTGCAGGGCACAAAATAAAACCCACATAAATCACCAGCATTTTCATATATTTCCAACAAAATTTAGCAGCAGTAGTTAGAAAGAGAAACTCCATTTAAAATAACTTTAAACAATATAATATGTTTAGGAATCTATCTGCCAAGACAAACACAGGAATTATATGAACACAACAACAAAACACTTTTCACACAGTTAAAAACTGAATCTAATAACATTAATCGCTCATGGGTAGGATGAGCAAATATAATAAAAATGACAATCAAATTCCTACCCAAGTCATTTTACTTATTTAATGCCATACCTATCAAATGACCAAAACTTTTTTTATAGAATTAAGAAAAATTATAACAAAGTTCATTTAGAAGAACAAAAGGCCAAGAATATCAAGGGAAATAATGGGGAGGAAAAAGCAATGGATGGGGACCTAGAAGTAATGGATTTTAAATGGTACTATTAAGTAGTGGTCATTAAAACAAAATCGTATTGGCTAAAAGACCAAAGGGTAGATCAATGAAATAGACTTAAGTGTAAATGACCTCAGCAAGCTAGTGTATTTTTCTATTAATTTTCATTGATATAACTTTTTCTCTGTGGAATTAAATGGCTGTGCCTACGTGTTTGAATATGTTTTCTCTGTTATTTTTTCTTTAATATTATTAGGCATGATTTATATTATTGGCACTTAACATATTAATTCAGGATGTTATAACTTAGCGCCTACTTGGACCTGTATCTTTTATTCATGTTCCACTGTTAATGGTGGCTTTATTCCATTATGATCTATAAAAATATATTTATTACTTGTTCCTTTTTATATGCTTTATGCCTTTTTATATTCTAACATGTGATCAAAATTTTTATAATAAAATATTTTTGAATTCTGAAAAATATACAATCTCAGGCAATAGATAACTATTGGGCCATTCAAATCCAGTTTTCTAGCAATCTGTTTAAATTTATATCCCCTTTTTATTTCTATCATACAACTCTAATAGAATAATATTAAAGTCAACTAAAATTAATTATTAAAAAGTATTTTTGCAATTTTATTAACTTTTAAAAAATATAGAGCTGTACGATTTCATTCATATATACTTGATGGTGTGATTCTTTCATTGCCTATGGTATCTTCAGATATTGTGGAATATCCTTTTTGCCGCTCTCAACTTCTCATAATTTTATTGTTGCTTTATCTGAAATCATTATGTAAAATCCTTTTTTAATTAACTGAAGTATGTTAGATGTGTGAAGGAAATTTACCTTCCCCTCTTTTTCTCAGGTTGAGCAGGTGACCTCATGTCCTGTCAACTCCTTGACCAGGAGGCAAGGATTGTGTGAAGGAAATCATTTAGTGAATTGGGTCACAAGGATAGAAGGACAGCTTGAAAAAGGCAGCAAGAGAGTCAAGAGATTATGACAAGGGGGCAGGTGATGTTCTCTGCACTGTTCCCTAGACTCCCCACCTGGGCAGCCCAGGCTAAACAAAAAGCCACAGTTAGCTCCCAAGATGTGATGGTGTAAGTGTTAATGGGCAGAAAAAAGGTTTGATAAACTGAGGCAAGAGCAGATGTTGTTCTTTTTTCTTCTGTGTTTGTTGCTGGCTGGACTTCCTTGTAGGATTAGGGGACCCTAATGGCAGTTAAAGAATAGCAAGCTAAATGGAGCAAATAAGAAAGTAACCTATTTCTCTCTTCTATTTTTCCATCTTTTTCCACTAATAGTTTTGATTAATAAAATTATTAATTTATGGCCAGTCTCATAATTTTCCTTCTTACAAAGAGAACACTGGTCCTGGAGGCAGGAACATTACGCTTACAGCCTCAGGTACTTACTGGTGGTGTGCTCTTAGTTAAGTTTCTTATCTTGTTTGCCTTGATTCCCTCATCTATAAAATGGGGATAATAATAACACCTATTTCACAGGGTTATTGTGAGGATCAAATAGGATAAAATATGTAAGCTGCCTAGCATATTTCCTAGAACACAGAACACAGTATTCACTATAAATTTTTATTATCATCATCATCTCCATATTTTTTTTTCCATGCAGAGATACCATCTGTGATACTCTGAACATGCACCAGACCCCTATTACCTTATGCTGGCTGAGGATTCCCTTCCTGATAATGGGGCCAAATTCCTACACTTCCTTCTGAGATTTATGCTAAAACATTTTATCCCTATTTTCCCACCACACCAAATATAGGAGGATAAACTGAAAGCCTCTCATCTGCCTCTTCTTTTGCATCTTGACCATATTTATCCTAGACCTTACTCTTTTTTTCTTTACTCTCACTGCTCAAGAAAAATGGATCTATAATATCTGACAAACAATAATATTAATTTGGTAATTAGGAAAAGAACACTTTTACCAACGACACATAGCCACTTTTTCTCATATTCTCTTGATTTTTTTCCCCTTAGAATCTTTTGTCTTTAAATTCTTTTGTCCACAAACACTCTCTACTTCTTTTATTAAAATATCTCAGTGTGAAAAGATTTCAAAAAAATTTTTAAGACTAAACATTCCTGGGCCTCCCCCAGTCCCAGCTATGCAAAATTGACCATTTATTTATTAGTATTTCATTGCACTGTGAATATAGTATTTAGTTTCCTATTGATCAATTTAGATATTGAATACCCCACTCACTTATGGGTCAATTTGAATGAATTATTTCAATTTTTCTCTTTTTCTGAATACTCTATTTACTTTAATTATTAAACTCACCAGTCATTTTTGTAGTGTAAGTCAATTTTCCTTGTTTGGCATTAGATCACCTACCAATCTAGTGTTTGGTTTCTGTGAAATGATATGAATTTCTATGCTATTCAGACCAGTTCTTCTTAGAACTAGAACACATGTCTCTTGGATATCAGCATGGCAAATTGAAAAGACACCTGACTTTGGATTTAGAGGACCTGAATTCAAATCCCAGTTTTGATATTTGCTGCCTCTGTGACCTTGAACAAGTCACTTACCATCTCTAAACCACTTCTGAGGGTTGGAATGAGAATTAATGCAAACTAAATGAACCTTCTAGTGGTAAAAAGTGGAATTTAGAGTTTCTCAAAATGTGTTACTACCTATAGGGAGCTAACCCCCTATTTGGTTTTGGGGTCCTGAGTGGTGTTGGTGGCTTAGGATTGTTAAGGCAGGAGAAAGAAAATGAGAACAACCAGACTAGTGGTTAGCCCATGTTGCTCTAACCCTATGGGATTTGGACTTTATTTTATACTGGTTTCAAACAAAGAAAGAATAACAGCTGTGAAGGGGTTACAAATCATACACAATCCATTAAAGTCTAAAAAGTAGAGATATGGGTGCAAGGACAAGGGCCAAATTCCAACCACCAATTAGTAGGGGTTTACTTCTGGGAGCAGAAATAAATTTCATGGAGATGTTTACTAATTGCGTTCTGCCTTGATTTACAGATCTGCACCTGATCAGATAGTCTGGACTAAATTGTCTGGCTCCAGTCCTTATCTAAGTAATATATTTTTTAGGGTTTAGACTTCTTAATTATCAAGGAGAGAAATTGTCAAGGAGAGAAATTGTTAACTCAGTAGCTTCTGGTCTGGTTATGGACTCAAAGCTTTCCAATAAGTCTATAATGTTTTTCCAATAAGAAAAGGTATGGATCATAAGAGGTGTCAAAAGAGGGGTCTCAGATTTTTATCTATTCTCTTATTGGCTTCCCACAACTACCATTTCCTCAGGGATTCCTGTACTTCTCACATAGTATATAGTAGCAGGATACAATGGAAAGTGTTTTGGATTCAGAGATGGAAGACCTAGATTTGAATCCCAGTTCTGTCATCAAACAGCCTATGCAACTTTGGACATCACTTAAATTTTCTGAGCTTCAATTTCTTCATTTTAAAAAGGACAAAGTTGTATATGGTGACCTAAAAGATCTCGTATCGGCACTAATTCTTTGATAATACCTTTTTTTTGAAAGATTATTCCCATGAAATAGCCTCTCCCAAGAGGTCAGAGTCAACTGTAGATACCACGGCAAGATGGGTCACATCCCCTTGTCTTGACCTGGTTCTCACCTTCCACCCATTACCCTGACAGAGAGTCGGGCCATTTGTGTCATTAGATATTAATGACTTGGTCAAAGATGTGGCCAGATTTCCTCTTGCTCAGAGCCCATGCTCCCTAAAGATCCATTTTTCAGCTCTTGTTCAAAGCTACACAGGAAAAAGATTCACTATTTATAGAACAACCTTGATCAAATTCTCTGGCAGGCTTCTTGTTGGGCTGGCAGGGCACTTGCTTCAGTTCCACAATTTCAGTTCCTCTCAGCCTAAAACTAATTAGTCTAAATGATAAGGCCTCACCAATCAATTGTTAAATAACCCTGTGGGAAGTCGAATCTCATCATTTTGATGAGAAAACAAAAGAACTTAACATGAAAATTTGTTTCCTCCCTTAGAGTCAAAAACAAATACATTTGCTCCTTTAAAGTTCAATATAAAGAAAAGTTAATGTTGTAATTAATGAAAACATTGTTTGGATTTAAATAGGTGAAGATGTCATTCAAGTACCTTTTATAATTCAATCCTTCTCATTATTAAAACCTAAATTAAAAGGAGGTGATTAACTATAAATAGACAGTTCAAATAAAATGGTCTACATGATAGTGCATGGAAAAAAGAATTTATCTCTTTCAGGGAATTCAGATTCTTAGAAAGGTGTTAGAGAAAGAGGGCCTGAAAAAAGGAATACATAACTTGTAGCTTCATGAAAAATAACATGTCAAAGAAATGTTTTTGATATAAGCACAAAATGATACAATGCCTATCAACAAATTTTAATGTAAGAGAAATTTCTCAATTCTTCACAATCCCAGTTAGTAGAACTATCAAATTCTTCTATGCACCATACCTTGATTAGGCAAGAAAGATTTTTTTGAATAAGTAAGAGAATCAATTACATGTGTAAACTAGGTGAAAACATTTTTAAAAAAGTGAATTTGGCTATGCTCAGCAATGTAATGACCTGGGACAAAGTCTAATGAAAGTCTAATGATGGGGACTGCTATCCACCTCCAGAGAAGGAAATGAAATACATTTTCACATCAGTGTATTTAAGGTTTTATTTTAGAGTTTTGGCTATGTATGAGTATGCATGAGTACAACAATGACCAATATGGATGTATGCTTTGTGTGACAATAGAAATAAAATTTAAATTAAAAAAAAAAAGTATTGATTAAGACAGAGCCCACATGGTGGGGTAGAGTAACAAAAGTCCAAACATCTTTGAAAATCCCCTCCAAACCTTAAAATAAAGCTTCAAAACAAATACTAGAATGGCAGAACCAACAAGGAGATAGAGTAAGTTAATTTTCATGTAGAAAACAACTTAGAACCTAGGAAGAAAATGTTTGGTTCCATAGGTTGAGAAGGGAGCATCCACAACAAGGCTCTACCATGCTGACTCCAACTATAGGTATCCTTTCCAGATTGAGACTTTCCCCATTGTGCTTTGGATATATCATGGGTCAGTATAAGAAATTAAATGGGAATTTTGGGGGAGTTTTGAAGAAGCAACAGCCAACACGTGAAAGTCAGCAGATGACACAGAAAAAGATTGGAAACTGAGAAATGCATTAAACATATATATAGTAGGTATAATATCAATATATTTTACCTTTTAATACCAAATATATACAGGGTAAACATACCAAAAAAGAAAAAGAAAAAAATTCATAATTCTTCAATTGTATGAAGAGAAAGCCAAAAAAAATATGATACTTTCCAGCTCACGGGGTGCCACACCCCTAACCTCTGAAATGTGGAAGGGATACCTCTTTAGGTAAAGTACTTTTTTAACATCAGCTATTTTTCCACTTTGAAGACTCTTTTTTCCTATTTAGTTTTAGCTTTGTAAAAGAATAGTGAAATAAATCATTCTGTCTCCTGAGGCACATGAACTACATTTTTTGAGCAATGATTGCAAAACTTCTTACAGCATTACTCTAATATGACCAGCTGTGCAACTTGATAGAAAAACAATATGACAAACAGAAATATTTTCAAAGAGGAATGTACTTAAAAAGAAGGGATGCCATGTAATAAAATAACAGATAAATATCCCACTCAAAGATAATGGCTTATTATCAGAATCAGAACATTAAGTAATTCACAAAATAAACATTTAATCTGTTTGATTGAATCAACAAAACATACTTCTACTACACTAAACAAAATCAAAGCATTTTCAGATGAGGTTTTTCAGCTCATTTCAGTACATTTCAGTCATTTTGCCCATGAGGAAACAGGATCAAAAAGGTTCAATAATATTTACAGTACGATGATACTTTAGCATGCTTCATAATTTCAGGATTTGATGGGCTTATTTTTTTTCAGTAATAGTGATTTAATAGACAGCCTTCTTGATTGAGTTGTTATAGTCAACACATTCAGCATCCTAAGACAAACCTGATGATGAGCCTCTCTCAACTTTGCTTGATTTGTCTACAGATACATATTGTCTACAGATTGCCAAGATTGTAGCTAAAGCCTTTAAGCTTAGTAGAATTTACCAAAAATAGTTCTCTATTGTAACAATTTTTAGCAGGCTGAAGTTACCCTCACAGTACAAGAAGAATTAGATTAGACATTTAATTATACTTAAGCAACACTTTATAACTGAAAATTTATCTAGTACTACATGGTTCTAATGATTTCTTCAAAATTCTACTTTCTGTTTATTCGTATACACTTCTATGTAAACATATTGTTCCTCCTGACAGTATGTACCTTGACAGACAGTAGGTACTCTCTTCATTTTTGTCTTTATGTCCCCAGGACCATGGACAAAGCCTAGCATTACAGATGCCTAATAAATGAAAATTAATTTGTTAATTGATGAAAATTTAAACACACAAGAGCTTAGCTATTCATTCTGTTAGTCCGACTGATGGGGGTTCCACCCAAGAGATAATGAGACCAAAGGGAGGTAATATAGCAAAACTTTAATAAAGGAAAGAAGCAGCAAGGGGCAGTCCCATGCCAGTAGATATGCCTGCAGAGTCCCATCTGGGTGGGAGAATCATGAAATATTATAGCATTAGGTGGCTTCAGGGATAATAAAGCTTGGTTTGCCTCTATTGAATGTCTCTGGGAGAGGTGAGCTACTTAGATTAACTTCATTGGATGTCCCTGAGAGAGGTGGGAAGTTGTAGTATGTGGTTGGCAAACATTACTCATTTAGACAAATAATATATTTTCCAATCTGTGTCAGATTGATCTTTCAGAAAATCAGCTGTGGGCCTTAAGCAAGAAGTATGCAGGCTGTTTAAAAAGTTGGAATTTTGAGCTTATAAAAGATAACTTGGTTAAACAGCTTTAATCAGTCTATACTCATTATTTCATGTTCTTTTAGAGTCCTTTTAGAGCTTTATGTCCCTTGCATGTAATCCTATTAGATACCCAGGATCATAATAAGTTGTAAACATAGGCTTAATAGTAAGTAAAAAATTGCAAAAGTTTTCTGTTTGCTTTCTATTGCCTAGCTTGGGCTTGTTTCTTGTTGCCTAGCTGGAGTCTATTGACTTCCTGTTACCTAGCTGGGGTCTTTTGGTTTTCTGTTGTCTAGCTGGGATCTCCGGGTTTATCACATTCTATATACATGAATCTATTTATTCAATATGGGGATTCATGTGGCAGCCATTTTCTTTGTCCTTTTAGGGCTCTTATTTGGGAAGGAAGCCTTTAGCTTCAGAATTCTTCAAATGAATATGGTAGATCCCCATGATGAACCATGGTTTTTTTACTACCTAGATTCATATAACTTATATGTTATACTCTTTAAAACTTAATCAATAATAAAAAGCAATGTAGAAGAGCAAACACATAATAACAATATTAATGCTGATGTTGACTATAATATTATAACTAGATTTTATTTAAGGATTTTTTTTCTTTAACTCCAGGGAAGTCGTAAAATAGAATGTAATTTACATTTTTAAGACAAGCAAAAAAACAGTCTCGACCAATGTCTTTTTGTCAAAATACCATGTTCCTCTTGCCTAAGAATTTGAAGCAAATATTTACTGTTAATCCATGAAAAATGAATAGTAGATCCTTTAAGTCTAAGAAAGATGAAGTCATTTTCAGGACAATCTACTTTAAAACACTTAAAAGTTGTATAATGCCATTATAATTCCATAGGGTTTAGCTATTTTGAGTCAGATAGAATAGATATTGAATATCATTCATCTCCTCCTTACTACTCTTACTTCCACCAACCTGCTTCTGGCCCTCATTACCCCTTGATTGGGTTATTGCAATAGTTTCCCCTCTGCTCATTCCACCTCCAATCTCTTCCCCTTCCCCTAAAGGCATTTTACATATGGCTACCAGATTAATATCCCTAATTCACAACATGTATCATATCACTTTCATGTTAAAGGAAAAAAATAACTTTCAATGCCTGCTAAATCTGTCAGATCAAATCAAATTCCTTGATTTGGAATTCTAGGCCTTGTGCCATTTGGCCTAACCTATCTTTTAAGCTATATCTCCCAATCCTCGTGTATTACATTTTTACTCATTTAGACAAACAATATATTTTCCAATCTGTGTCAGATTGATCGTTCAGAAAATCAGCTGTGGGCCTTAAGCAAGAAGTATGCAGTCTGTTCCAAAAGTTAGAGTTTTGAGCTTATAAAAGATAACCTAATTAAATAGCTTTAATCAGTCTATACTCATTATTTCATGTTCTTTTAGAGCTTTATGTCCTTTGCATATAATCCTATTAGATACGCAGTATCATAATAAGTTGTAAACATAGGCTTAATAGTAAGTAAACATTTTCAATTTTTAATTAAATAATTGTGTATGGGAATCAGTAATCAATAATCATACTGGGAGTTAAATAAAGAAGAATTTGCACATGCCTTCAGTTTCCTGGAATGTATCTAGGTATGCCTAAGGCTAGAGATTTATGCCGTTTCAGCTATGGGATAACCTTGGCTATTTTTATATTACCATATATAGAACAGAAGCTAAATAATCTGCCCCCATAAGATTATATGATAGAAAAACTCTACTTTCTTACAGAAGGAAACCTTCTAGAAGATGAAATTCTGGTGGTCCCCCCAGAGAAGAAATATTCAGTTGACTAACCTATCTCTTTTTAGGGGGAAGATTGTGTTATCTGATTTTCTTCTATAAAGTGTGTGTATATGTATATGTATATATTTTTTGGTCATTTCTGAGTCTTTGTGTCTTAGACCTTGCTGGGCATATCTAGAGACTATTACTTTATGATGTACAGCTTTTATAATAAAGTCAAAAAGATTTTTTTACAAGCTTTAGTAGTTTAAAATTACACAAAGACTTTCCAAGACCCAGTTTAAGAGCTGCTCTACAGCTCATGAAACCTCTCCCTGAAAGCTTCTTTTGACTCTGGATCACCAAGTACATTTTAGGTAAAGTGATGCAGAACAGCATCTGTTGGTGTTGTTATATGTCCACGGCATTTGCATTTTTAGACTATCAAAAATATGTAACATTCAGGATCTACCTCTAGGGAAATATTATTGAGGCCAATAATTTATTATTAATGTTGAGAGAGAGAACACCCTTAATTGAAGATAATAAGTGGTAATCTGTCTCTAGTCACTTGCCAACATCTATTAAATACTTATAATGACCTAGGCAGATGTGTTAAAGCGCAGCGGACACCAAGCAATGAAAAAATTAAGTGACCAATTGTTTTGTTAATTTGTTTAAACAACAGTTGTAGTTAGGAAAAACCTAGCGGGAGCACAAGTTCAGCCATACAAACTCATTTAGTTAGAGGACCTTAAGCAAATTAGTTAATATCTCTAAGTCTCAGTTTCCTCATCTACAAAAGAATAGGGTTAAACTAGATAACTTCTAAGTTCCCGTCAAAGTGAAAAGCCTCTAATACCATGATTTTGTAGAAGTCAAAATTTCCCACAAGCAGAGAACACTATGGATCCAGACCAGCGTTAATGAATGAGCTTAGTAGCTTAAGTTGGAGTGTGGAAAACCAACAGAAATCACATAATTATCTTAATAGATGCAGGAAAAGATTTTGACAAAATACAGCCCCCTTTCCTATTAAAAACACTCAAAGGCAAAGGAATCAAAGGACCTTTCCTAAAATAAAAAGTAATATTTATTTAAAACCATCAGTCAGCATCTTCTGCAATAGGGATAAGTTAGAAGCCTTTCCAATAAGATCAAGAGTGAAGCAAGTTTGTCCATTATCATCACTATTATTTAATATTGTACTAGAAATGCCAACTTTAGCAAATAAAGAAGAAAAAGAAACTGAGGGAATTAAAGTAGGCAATGAGGAAATTAAACTATGACTCCTTGAGGATGATCTGATGATATACTTAGGAAATCACAGAAAATCAACTAAAAAACTAGTTGAAATAATTAACAATTTTAGCAAAGTTGCAGGATAAAAAATAAACTCACATAAATAATCAGCATTTCTATATATTTCCAACAATGTCCAGCAGCAAAAGAAAGAGAAACTCCATTTAAAATCACTCTAGAAAATATAAGATATTTGGGGATCTATTTAACTATAACAAACACAGAAATTATCTGAATACAATTACAGAAAATTTTCACACAAATAAAGTTAGATCTAAACAATTGGGAAAACATTAATTGCTCATGGTTAGGCCAAACTAATTTACTAAAAATGATAATCCTATGTAAATTAATGTTTTCATTGCCAAACCCATCAAACTACCAAAAACTATTTTATAGAAGTAAAAAAAAATGATAAAATTTATCTGGAAGAAAAAAAGATCAAGAATATCAAGGCAACTAATTTAAAAAAAAGTGAAGGATAATGGCCTAGCAGTACCAGATCTTAAACTGTACTATAAAGCAGTGGTCATCAAAACAATCTGGTATTGGCTAAGAAATAGAAGGGTGGATCAATGGAAAGGATTAGAGGTAAATGATTTCAGTAATCTAGTATTTGATAAACCCAAAGATCCCAGCTTTTGGGATAAAAATTCACTAATTGACAAAAAAAATGGTGGGAAATTTGAAAAACAGTATAGCAAAAATTAGGTTTAGATCAATATCTCACACCCTATACTGAGATAAGGTCAAAATAGGCATTTAATTTAAACATAAAGAGTGATATTATAAGTAAATTAGGGGAACATAGAATAGTTTACCTGTCAGATCTATGGGGAAGGGAAGAATTAATGACCAATCAAGAGATAAGATAATATTATCAGATGTAAATTGAATAATTTTGGTTATATTAAATTTAAAAGGTTTTATACAAATAAAACCAATGCAACCAAGATTAGAAAGAAAGCAACAAACTGGGAAAATATTTTATAACAAATTTCTCTGATAAAGATCTCATTTCTCAAATACAGAAAAAAACTGTCAAATTTACGACTCTGTCATTCCCCATTGATAAGTGGTCAAAGGAAATGAATAGGTAGTTTTCATTTGAAGAAATCAAATTGGCCAATATGATAGTAAAGGAAAATTATAAGTATTGGAGAGGGTGTGGCAAAATTAGGACACTAATACATTACTGGTGGAGCTGTGAATTAATCCAACCATTCTGGAAGGCAATTTGGAATTATGCCCAAAGGGCTATAAAAGAATGCATACTTTTTGATCCAATAATCCTACTAGGTCTGTATCCCAAAGAGATAAAAAAAAAAAAAGGGAAAGGACCTCTTTGTACAAAAATATTTATAGCTGTGCTTTTTAAGGTGACAAAGAATTGGAAACCAAAACAATGTCTCTCAGTTGGGAATGGCTGAACAAATTGTGGTATATGATGATGATGAATACTACTGTGCTATAAAGAATGATTAGCAAGATGATTTCAGAAAGAGTTAAAAATACTTACATGAACTGATGCAGAGTGAGAGTGAAATAAGCAGAACCAGGAAAACCTTGTTCACAGTAACAGCAGTATTATACGATAATCAGCTGTGATAGATTTAGCTTCTAACAGCAATACAATGATCCAGAAAAATTTTAAGAAACTTATGAAAAAGAATGTTATCCATCTCCTGAGAAAGAACTACTGGAGTAGGAATGTAGATAAAAATATATGATTTATTACTTTTTTATTTGGGCAAAGTATTTGGGGTTTGGGATTTATAAGGTTTTTCTCCTACAAAAATAAATAATATGGAAATGTTTTGCCTGATAACACATGTAAAACCCAGATTGAATTGCTTGCCAGCTCTGGGAGGAAGCAGAGAAGAAGGGAGGGAGACAATTTGTATCATATAACTTCTCAAAATGTATGTGTAAATTTGTTAGTAATTTTTAAAAGAGAGAGAGAAATGCCTAAGGTTAAACAGCTAGTAAGTAGCTGAGGCTGCATTTGATCTCAGGTTTTCTTGACTCCAGGCTGGGGTGCTCTATCTATTGCCCCACCTAGTTGCCCCTAGACAACCTCTAGGGTCCCATAACTACAGCAAGGGCAACTGACTTTTTTCCACCATCTCCAGAACTGCTGTAGTGTAATTTACTGCATCTTTTGCAATTTCCTTAATTGAATCCTTTTGGGTTTTTAGGTTGCCTGATCTAAAGAGTAAAAAAAAAACTTCTCTTTAAAAGCAGAGAGCCTATGGTGTGTTATAGTTTTAAAGATGATAGGGAAGGGCCTCTGCTATTTGAGTGCTTTCCCTGGCAAATCAGTAATCATACCTGAAATTCCTCTAAACGGGGCAGAATCCTTTCCACAGTTAAACCAAAGGCTTAAAAGGCAGACATATGCCACCCCTTGACTTAAATTCACATTAAAGAATTAGTGACTAATATCAGATGCTTTCCTGAAGTCAAGCTTTAATAAGCAAGGAGGGGAAAGGGCAGCAAGACAAAAAGAGAAAGAACTTGGATGCCTCTGAAGGAGGGAAAAGGGCAAAAAAAAAAAAAGCCCAAACCCAGGAGTGTGGGGGGCTGGGGCATAAATTATTGAATGGCAATTTGGCTCACTTCCTAATTTTGCCTAGAGCCAGCCTTCTTAAAAGCTAGAGTCTGCAGAACCAACAAATGGCAAAGAAGTAAGCGGCATCTCTCTGGGTCGCTGGGTCCCTTGCTTAATGGTGGACTGGGAACTGTTTCATAAAGTATGATAAGTAAAGAGAGAAGAACAAAGTAAAAACCAGTAATGGGAGATAACATCCCGTGGGTCTCACTATGTATTTTTAATAATTATCAATTAATGAATTAATTAAAACTAATTAATTATTAGTTAATATTATTTATTATGATATATGTATGTATGTATGTATATATATATATATATGTGTGTGTGTGTGTGTGTGTGTGTGTGTGTATAATATTCCTGTCTTTTCCTGGCAATTGTTTGACTATGTTGCTTT
>NC_058134.1:159586539-159594009 GCF_016433145.1 Gracilinanus agilis | reverse complement strand
TTTTTACTGGAACAGAGCAGAGTACCAGGAAGCAAGAACGTCTAAGTATGGGAGATATAGATGTTTCTCTGCTACCCCTAAAAGAGTTTCTCCCAAAACTGATGAGTGGAGAGGTCTGCCAGGTTGTAGATACTCCTTAGGTCTGCCCTTGGGCCTGTCTGCAGCTGCTCCTGATTCAAGACCTTCAGCTGTTTGCTCACAGGAAGCTTATTGGAAGCTAATCCAAACTGGGCCAGTTCCCCTGATGACTTAACATGAGAGAAATATGCTGGCAGAAGTGTATTTTAAAACAGTACCACTGAGTATTATTTTTGCAAGGTCTCATTTAACTTGCAAGGTCTCTTTAACTTCTTCCTTATTTTGCTGTGTGATGCTAGAATAAGACAACTAAAACAAGGGGCTCTTTTGAATATGTGTGTATATACAAGCATATATTTATAAATATAGAGATATACTTATGAGGACTGTTTTGAAGAGAATAATTTTATTTAGCAATTTAGAAGACATTCAGGAGTCAATTTTCTGTCTCAAAACTTAGACTATGATAGTTTCTCTTCCCTAACTCTGGCAATCTATATGAGATAGTTTATTCATAATTTTAAATAATCTGCAGATGACTAGTAAATCATTTCAGCTATCAATGCTATGTTTTTAGTCTAAAAGCTTATTTTTGGCAGAAACTTTATTATTCACAGACATTGCACATGACATGACCTTTCTACATGAAGACTAGGTCCACATAAAATGTCACATCCAGCATGTGTTTACCACATTTCTTCTAGTATGAAAGGCATGGATTTAAGTTCTTCCTCTGATGTAGCCTATTTGTGTGACCTTGTACAAATCAATTAAATATCCAGTATTCTAGGCAATTTGATAAGGCCATTAAGTTGCAGAGAAAAGTGCAATTCTATTTTGGTAGAAGGAATTTCCTAACCCAGAAGAAGTTCCCCACACCAATAAAAGCATAGAAAAGCTGAATCCCTAGCTTCCCCTCACTTATTTGGCATATACTCATTTTGAGAATAAAATCAGTAAGTATTAGGTCAAAAGTGAGTGAGCATCAGCTCTTCTCCGTCTCACCACCTGTCCTTTACGGTTCTGTACAAAAAAGTATTTAAGTTCCCCAATTCAAATTTTAAAGGAAAGGAAATTCCTAAAGCAAACACCAATTTCAATTTCTTTTCATATTATTTCCTCCTGTCTTTTATTAATTCAGAAAGTAGCATTTCACTCTTAAGGGCACTTTTCTAGAGTAAAGGATTGCTCAAAGAGAGAGAGACAGAGGTAGACCTAGAGAGGGTTGATTTTGTCACTCTTTGGTGCATAGCTTCTCTCCTATCCCTAAAGTTTCTCCTAATGCAGGGTACTGAGATGTCTGCCCTTGAGCCTCTCTACAGCTGCAGGTAATTGAAGACTTTCAACTGTTTGTTCTGAGGAAGCTTATGGGAAACAAATCCAAACTGGGCCAGTTCCCTTGGCCCAGATCAGATATATCACGGCTCCTTACAATATACAGGTAATAAATTTCTAAAATTAATTTTGATTGTAAAGGGGTGGGAGCTGCCCAGGATCAAGATATTATATAATTCCCTTCCCTCCATTTCCTTTCATTTATTTTAGAGTGAGAATATCTGGAGAAAAGGTGATAATTGCAACAAATATATTTCATAATGCCGATTCTATCAATTTATAAACATTAAGTGACAATTATGATAAATATAATAAATTCTAGGTGCCCTGCTCTCTATTGAAAGAGTTAAAGAACTAGAATTATATCTATCTTCTCTAAATATTGCAAATCTAGAGGCATGATTTATTGATTCATACTGCTTTCCTGGCCATTCTCCCTTAAAGGGGTAAGATAAATCAAGCTAATATCCACAGGCTTGATCCCTTCCCAACAAAGTTAGTTATATAAAAGAGCTGTATATATGGTGAATGGTGAGTAAAATAATTTATACAAACAGAAATCAGAAAAATTAAAGATAAGCATATACTAGTCAATACACAAGGATGATGAATATGCTCTTTAGATATCAGAAAGTTGAAATCTCACTCAACCAAGTGAAAGGCCATGATCTTATTCCAATGAATATTTCCTTGAAGTCTCTAAGGAGGCAAGCTAAAAATCAGGGACATACTAAGGATCTCTAAGGATATGGGTTCTGCAAAAAAGTATTCCTCTTTCTTCTGCCTCGAATTGTTCCTGCAGAGAATATGGAATCCTCTCTCTGTCTCTGACTCTGTCTCTGTCTGTCTCTGTGTGTGTGTGTGTGTGTGTGTGTGTGTGTGTGTGTGTGTGTGTGTGTGTCTTGGGTGGCAGGAATAAAGTTTCTCCTTTCAAAAATTGTTGAATCAACTTTATCCCCTCATGTATGGCACAGTATCAGATTATTCTCTAACTCAATTAAAATTCTTTTGAAAAATGTTCCAGATTTGAAATACAGATAACATTTATGATTAAGTAGACTTAAAGTTCTGTCTCCTATGGGATAGCTTCACCTTAAGAAAAGTCAAATCAAATAAATAAAGGAATGAAACTGTGAAATTTCATGCTGACATTATTTATAGGGGATAGGATCTTCCTGGAATCCTTCAAATTCTCTTTCTTTCCTTCTTTTTTTGTTTCTTTCCTTCCTTCCTTATTCACTGCTTATTTGTGAGACTTGTCCTACTACTCCCTGATCTGAGACAAATTAGAATGACTTGCTTTTCTTTCACATCTGACTTTTTAATAGAGAATGGGTCAAAAGAAAAGGAAGAAATAGCTTTGTTCTTTATGGGGAAAACAAAGAGATCACAAGCTTGTGATATTTTTTCTCTCTCCCATTTTATAAAGTCTATTTCATTCACATTTTCACATCCATTTTCACCTCACTGATGGGTTTCTTGAGGAATACCTGGTTTCCTTTCCTCTCAGTGTGGTTAAGCTCACTTGTGGATTTTTCCTACAAAGAAAGCTTATTTGTTCAAATTCTTGCTCAATTGCTGTTTCCTTTTCTGTCAGTATCATTGATGGCTCAGTACATTGAAAGGTCAGCCCAGTCATTGCTCTGAGGTGATACCTTTAAATTCTGCCTTACGAAAGACTGTTTAATATGTGCTTGAAGTGCAACAAAGATTTGCCACTTGTATCCACTTGCCAACAAGTATGGCTATTATGTAGGAAAATGGATATTTACTCTTGAGGAAATAACAAATAGAAAAGTCTTCCTTCCTTTCCCTTCCTCTACACAATAAAGCTTGAATGTCAGAATCTGTCATATCACTAGTAGTACTGGTAGTTATTATAGCTCAATTCCAACCAATCAAAATTCTCTACCCGAAGATTATTTATAAAATGAGTATAGTTCCTCCTTTCTTCTGCCCCTTTCACCCCAACCCCACCCTGAGCATACACACCAAGAAACCTATGGCTGTACTTGGGGTAGGTTTTATTCCAGACATGCATGATGGAGGGGCCCTTCTATCCCAGGTTATCAGTCTGCTGAAAATGCAAATGAAGGTTGGGAGAATGAGTCCAAAGTGGGTATCATAAAGCTACACATGAATTTTATTGTTTTTATGTGACTTTTCAAACTTCAAATACAAATACGAATCCTGTGTGTGCATGTATGTTACTTACTGAACTCTTACCTGTGTCTGATGGTAGTAGGCTTAATCTAAATATTTACCCCCAGAAGACAAGTTCTCTGCCAAATCTAGTGTATGTAACAAAATAAAATTTTGTTTATACTGATTCAGTGGCATTTTTTTTCTTTAATGGATGATGCATCATTCAACAAGTCTTTCAGAATTATTCACTGGCATATCGGGAATCAGACTGAGTAACTTTGGGATTTTCTTTCCTGCTAGCTTCCTCCATGAAGAAGACCAAAATATCACTTCATCTTCTGATGCTATTCTATGCTAGAGGTCTCTGACATTTTGGTAAGTGCATGAAAAAGTGAGAAAGACAGAAGATTATTTAAAATTCTTACCTTGGGATTTGAGATACTGTTAGACAAAGTAGAGGATGATGATTGAAAAAAAAGTGATTGGGAATAGGAGCAGTCTGACATTGATATCCCATGGGAATCAGAAATGGAGGGATTTAGGGTGAAGTACTAGAGGAGGAATGTCCTTATAATAAAGTTCTTAGATTAGTCAGTGATTCCCAAAATGGGTGCCACCACCCACTGGTGGGTGCTGCAGCGATCCAGGAGAGAGGTGATGGCCACAGGGGCATTTAGGGGCATATATTAGAATAACTGTAAGGTGGCGGTGATAGTATGTGACAAGGGGCCCTAGGTAATATTTTTTCTGGAAAGCTGGCGGTAGGCCAAAAAAGTTTGGGAACCACTGGATTAGATAGACACGGGGCTCACAGTGAATTCTTTTTAATAGAAAAGGAAAAGAAAACTCTCTGCTTCTTTATTAGGAATCTCATCAAATAAGGGGAAAAGTATATGGTAATTGTTGCTTATAAAAATATTGATAAAGTTTCTGAATCTACTAATGTTTCCCTTCAGAAAGTAGAAAAGATTTTTTCCAAACTTTTATAAAACTAGATTAGCTTCTCCATATCATATGAGATATGTATGATCAGAAAGGAAGAGATCTGATCATATGGTGAGCATAAAAGACAACAAATTGGCAATCTTGCTTACACAATGACCAGGAAGAAAAGCAGGAATCAGAGCCTGTGTCAAAGGCAAAGACAAGATTAACTCCAGATTAAATGACACACCTAAATGACAAACAACCAAAATTTCAGAGGGCATATATTTTCTTAGATGCCACTGATCTCATATCTACATAATTGGCTACAGTTTTGAAAAAGGAAAAGGAAAAATGAGTAATAGATGGGCAGTGGTGGTAGTTTGTTCACTGCCAAACTGGAGTTTTCTGATCAAATACTTCACCAAATATTTGTTTTAAACTAGTACAGGGATATGAATTTTGTTGTTCATGTGGTTTATGGGAAAAAATGCTAGGCAAGGTATCATAAAATGTTATTTTTCAGTCTCATTCTTTCACCAAATGTCTATGACCATAGACAAATCTATCAATTTTTGTGGACCTCAGTTACCACATCTATAAAATAACAGAGAGAGACTAGATGATATCTAAGGTTTCTTTCAACTTCCAAACATTACAATAATAAGACATCTATGTGCATTTGTGCAGATAAATAAACTAATAGTTATAAATCCATGTTTTGCTGGATTTTGAGCAATCTGAGGAAAGAGGCCATAACTACATTAGTCAAAGCCAATAAGTCATTCAGACACATATCAATGTTCTATTATGTTCCAAATACTATATTATGCCTATCTTTAAGCCTATAGTCAAAACTAGGTGAGGCAAGAAAAACATTGTACCAAGTACTGACCAACCCAACCAAATTGGCTAAAGGGTGCCAAATTTATAAGGTTCTTGCCAAAAGCTAATTCTGCATCCATACTCACTCTAAATATAGGGAGGAGAAGAGGAGAGCAGCTTTTGGTCATTGCACAGGATAGCGAATTTTTAAAGGAAAAGGACAAACAACCCTCCCCTAACAAAATATCATTACCTAGCAGCCAAGTTAGACGAGTTAATGTCCATTTATTAAACATCTGTTATGTATAAGGCACTGTGCTACAATAACAACAAAAACAAAATGAAAATAAAGTAAAGGATTTTCTTTTCTCTAAGTGCCTGCATTTTCTTAGTGTGAGGGGAAGTAATACATCATGTAAACAGTTAAATTAATAGATAATCACAAGCTACTACGGGAATCAGAAGAAGCTCCCTGAAGGATGTAGCACTGAAACTGAACTGTGAAAAATATTATGGGATTTACAGTTCCAATAGCCAAGATGATGGACAAGGAATGGGCTGAGCTCACCCAAATCCAACTCCAAACAACTACAAAATGAAAAAAGGCCTCAAAACAAACTCTGTAGAGACAGAACCAATAGAGGACAGAGTGAAGCAAGGTTTCAGCCAAAGAAAATATAAAGGGGCATCAGGAAGTACCAATCTCCTTGAGGGAGGAGATTGAATTATTGAAATCAATAGTATGAGGAACAGCCCGGTGAAAGCATATGCTGAGAAGCTTGAAGATTAAGTCTATGCAAGCAGACTAGGGAAATCCACAGCAGAATGAACAATCCTGGTGCTCACAACACCACAGGAAATGGCAGCTAAGGAGTGCAATCCAGGGAAATCCACTGCATCTGACTGAAAGAACTAGAGACAGTAGTACTTCCTCTGCCCAAGAAATGGAGCTGGATCTCAATATGTAGGCAAGATCATGAAGAAAGACCCCTGAAAGACTCCCCAGAATGATAAAAAAGATAAAGAAAAAGCCTAAACCTAGAAAGCATTTCAAAGGGGAAGACCATAAAAATGCAAGCTTAGAAGAGGAGAGCAGCCTCAAAATGGAAATGTGTAAAACCTCAAAGGCAAATATGAAAGGATATCAGGCCCAAAATGAACTCCTGGAAGAGCTTCAAAAGATGATCAAAGAAATAAATAATAAGACACTTGGAAGAAGATTTAGAAAAGAACACGATAGGAAAAAATCAACAACTGAGAGCAAAAACTCACTGAAGAAAATATATTCCTAAAAAAAGAAATATAAAACCTCAAACAGAAAAATAATTCTCCTTAAAAGGAAGTACAAAGCCCCAAAGAAGAATGTGGCTCCCTAAAAATTAGAATTCGTATAATGGAAGTTAATGACTTCATAAGAGAGCAGGAAACATTAAAATACATTTCAAAAAAAATTAGAAAAAATAGAAGAAATTTTAGAATATCTCACTGGAAAACAAATGACTAGGAAAACTGATCCAGGAGAGATAGCCTAAAGATCATTGTACTGCCTGAAAGTGAAAAAACAGTCAGGACACCAGAAATTTTCAAGAAGAATTGCCCTGATGAACAAGAGAGGAAAATAGAAATTGAAAGAATCCACCAATCCCTACCTTAAAGAGATGACAAATTTAGCAATCTTAGGGCTATTACAGTCAAATTCTAGAACTCTCAGGTGAAAGGAAAAATTGAAATATTGTGGAGACTGAGTCAAGATTACATAGGACCTAGCAGATTCTACATTAAAGGACTAAAAAGGCATAAATAGAGTATTACATAAGGCAGAGGATTTAGAGCTAAAACCAAGAATCACCTACCCAGCAAAACTGAGCATGATACACCAGGGGAAGAAATACATATTTAATGAAATGGAGGACTTCCAGACATTTATACTGAAATGACTAGAGTTGAAAACAAGATTCAATGATAAAATTTGATACTCAAAAGAAGAATAAAAATGATAGAAAGAAAGAAAGAAGGAAGGAAGGAAGGAAAGAGAAAGAAAGAAACAAACAAAAACAAAGAAACAAAGAAATAAGAAAAGGAAGGAAGGAAGGAAGGAAGGAAGGAAGGAAGGAAGGAAGGAAGGAAGGAAGGAAGGAAGGAAGGAAGGAAGGAAGGAAGGAA